>NC_141991.1:66324623-66475118 GCF_049901715.1 Pseudonaja textilis
TGATTCTTTTATTTTTCTTATATGTACCCATTTCATGTATTCATAACTATGTATATACTTATACCTATTATCTTGTAAGCGATTGACAAATCAAAATAAATCAAATCAAATCAAATTATTCCAAGCTCCAAACTGCTTCCTATTACCTTCCAACCTCTGTTTGATCCTTTAGGAAGCTGGCTCAAGTCTCCCCAAAGCATACAGATGGAGGAAAGCGATGACTTATTTGATTAATTAAGTGACATTCTTCCTGCTTGACAGCCCCCGTTAATGACTACAAATAACCAATTGATGGGAGAAAAAGAGGAGAAGGGAGATCGAGTTCCTCTGCCAGATCTGTCTGTTTGATAAACATCAACTAATTGCAACAACTAATTATAGAGAATAGTTCCATTTGAACACAGCCCACTTCCTCCAAAGTGACAGTAAGATCTTGGTAAATCTTTCAACGAGGCAGACAGGTAACATGCAGGCAAGCAGAAGAATGCACAGGCTGTAGGCATTTTATAGAGCGTCCTTCTCTTCAAAGTTATGCATATCACGGTAATGCCCGACAAGGGTTCATGGATGTGTATAAGCCGGCAACCCGTTTTGTCTACGGGAAAGGGTTCTGCTCGGAGGTGTGCATATTGTTTGGCGGTGTTCATGCCTCTGGATAAAATGCTCAGGGAAGGTTCCTGCTGGCACATGCCCTTCTCGAGGCCACCACCAGCTCCCGTACTGAGTTTGTTGATTGGAGTCAGCCCGACTAGGCTCAGCTGTAATGAGGCAGCCAGCAAGTGGCAGAATTGATTGTGTCACCCCAGCTTTGGAGAGAAGGGAGAGGAGAATCAAATTATCAGGGTGGGGTGAGGGGGGTGAGGTGGGGGTCGGCTTGTTACAGGGTGGCCACTGTAATGGATTTGCTCAAAGTTTGTCAATAGACATTTGTAAGCAGGCACCCCTGATGGAGTGCAGGCACAATGAAGCAGCCATTCATTGGCCAGCCTAACTCTGCTCTGAATGAAGGGAGTAGGATGACCTCCTCCTCCTTACCCCCCCCCCCCCCCGTGGTTGGGAAAATTAGGGGGTGCGAGTGAAAGGATAACGAAACAAGAGCTACTCTCTGAAGGGTCTGGAGGAGTGGAAGGTGTCACCAGCCTTGCGGCTGTCAAGGGGTTAAGCATCCCGAAGGGGAGAGCAGCAATCCAGTTGGGCCAGTTGTCTGCAGGCTTCACAAGGCAGGCTGCTGATCCTGTCAAGGGCGAGGCCTGGGCAGATTTAGTGGAGCAGAGCTTCAAAAGGATTAAGCGCCACCTGAATCTTTCATCTGTTTCAGCTAAGACATGCTGTGCACCGGGCTCCCTTCCCGTATTATCTCCAGCAGCACATGCCTTAGGAAAGCCGGTAGGGACTCACCTGGAGAGCAACTTGCCCTGAACTCTGCAGTGTTAGAAAGGTCTCTGTGCCTTTCAGCTTCTCTGGGTGGAATCGGCGTCTTTGGGAGATGCGCGATGTGGCTGCTGGCCTGCAATCTCCACCAGACAGATTCTTCTTTCTCCCAACCTTTCCTTTCCTTGGGGGTGGGGAGGAAATGTGCTCCCCCCCTCTCTCTTTCTCTTTCTTTCTCTCTCCCTCCCTCCCTCTCCCTCTTCTCTCTCTCCCTCTCTCTCTCCCCCTCCCTCCCCTTCCCCTTCCCCTCTCTTTCTCTCTCCCTCTCTCTCTCCCCCTCTCTCTCCCTCCCTCTCTCTCTCCCCCTCCCTCCCCTTCCCCTTCTCCCCTCTCTCTCCCTCCTCTCTCTCCCCTCCTCCTTCCCTCCCCTCTCTCTCCCTCTCTCTCCCTCCTTTTCTCTCTCCCCCTCCCTCCCTTTCTCTCTCTCTCTCTTCTCTCTCTCTCTCTTCACTCCTCTCTCTCTCTCCCTCCCTCCCTCCCTCTCTCTCCCCCTCCCTCTTTCTTTCCCTCCCCCCCTCTCAGCATCTTTGCAGGGTGATGATTTCCCATTCCTGTTCCACTTGGAGCATGAACGCTTTTCTCTGCTTGCGACATACTGCACAATAAGCACGGGTCATTCTGGTTGCTGGCATGGGAAAGAGTGACTCACAGTCCCAGCACCTTTCCTCTTATGTAGGTACGTCTCTGATTCCGTGGCATACGTGCGAGCCAAACCGATAAAGAGCCTGGCCACTTAAGGGTGCGCGCTCCCTTCCCTCTGGTCCCATGCAATGGAACTGCTATTATTACCCATTGGTTACTATGGTTTTGTCATTAAGCCTATTATGCCCAAATGTCATCTTATAAACTACTCTTCTCTTCATCATCTCATATTCAGCTGCTGGCTGTTTCTAGCCTGAAGCCGCTCAATCGCAGCTGAATGCTGCCAGACAACTTCCCCCAACCTGGTGCCCTCAAGCAGCGTGGAACAGCAATGCCGAGCCAGCGTGCACAATGGCAGTGGGGTTGCTAAGGTTGGTGGGGGGGGGGGGGGGTTGTGGTTTGGAGGGTACCAAGGAAGGGAAGGCAGAACAAGCAATGGGCACTTCCCCACATCATGCTAATTGAGGAACTTTAGAAAAAAGAAACAGATGTTTCCATTCTCCATCCATCAATCACAGACGCAAACAGCTACAATGCCCCTCAATCAAGGAATGGATGGGTTGGGGGCTTGTTTGTTGGCAGCATTCCTATTAAATAGCCAAGGCCTGAATTTGAATGGGGGTGGGGGTGGGGGGATAGAGACAGGGAGGTTGACGATGCTTTCAGTCTTGGTCTCGTGCCAGCTTTTTATTGGCTGCTGATAACCAACCCATCGGATCCCCTTACAGTGGGAAGAGTGACTAGCGACTGGTGCTCTCAGAGAAGCACTGGCTTTGCACCCACCTCATTGGATTACAGGTAGTCCTTACAACAGTTCATTTAGTGACCATTCAAAGTTACAATGGCACTGGGAAAAAAAGTGCCTTAGGGCCATTTTTCACAGTTACCACCTTTACAGCATCCCCGTCACCATGTGATCAAAACTCACATGCTTGGCAACTGGTTTATACTTACGACCGTTGCAGGGTCATGGGATCCCCTTTTGCAACTTTATGACAAGCAAAGTCAGTGGGGAAGCCAGGTTCACTTAACAACCAGGTTACTAACTTACCAGCTGCACTGATTCACTTAACAACTGGAACCAGAGATGTCATAAAAGGGGGCAAAACTCCCTTCACAAATTGTTACTTAACAATAGAAATGTTGGCCTCAATTGTGATTGTACCTGTATTAAGGAAAAGTAAAGGCAAATGCTTGGCGGTCCTAGAACTAAGGCCAACCTGAGGCCCAGCCAGCAATTGGGTACAACTGCCTACACCAGTAAGTTTCCCACACCCTAATTACAGTCCCATATTAATTTCACCCAAGTGCTTCAATGTACTAAAAAAATAGGCTCCCTTAACCAGGACATCATGATGTCCTTTCTTTCAAAAATCTTCATAATCCCCTATGTGTCTCACAGCTTCTTTTAGCTTTCCCCAAGTTGGGCCCCTTGTGCTTCAATTCCCAGAGCTTTCAAGATCAGTGTGTTGGCTGGAATGCTGGGAAATGGATCTACGCATCCGATGGGCTGTTAGATTGTAGTTCCTATCTGAGCAAAATAACGATGTTTATAATGTGAAAGGTATGGCACACAAATATAGCAAAAGATATAATATATATAGCCACTGACTGATATTTACCATGTGTAATCCATCCCTCTTCCTCCGTTTTCTCTGCTGTACTGAAAATATAGGTTGCTTGCATGACATTTCTGTTTATGGTTAACTTAACTAACCTCCTATTCTGGGTTTGTGTCATGCCCCCGTCAGAGTCTGAATCTGAGGAGGAAGACGAACTGCTGACAGGGAGTGGGAGTGTGGCTCCATCGGCTGTGGAGAAAACTGAGGAAGGGCAAAGTCTGGCTGGGCAGAGCAGGGAAGAGGTAGAACAAGGGAGAGGGAGTTCAGAGGAAGACCCAGGCCCCCACCCCCTCTTCATCCTAGGGCATGCAGGGAGGAACAGAGAAGAAAGCAATGGGTGAATTTATCTTGTGTTGACTTTGGTTATCTGCATACCTGGCATCCTCCCAACTGGGTTGAATTACTGCCATTCCTTCACGTCGGAAATTCCCTTGCCCTGCTGGACTAATTACCTCATGTTGTCTTGATTGGACTTATAGTTACAGTTTTTGTTGACCTCATTTTGGACTTGAATCTCTGCAGCCAAAGGCTGTTCCTAGGAGAGTTTTCCTTCAGCCCAGAAGGTAACCAGGACATTGCGGGGGGGGCAAAGTTGGAGCTAATAAAGAGACTCCTGCTAATTAACTGACTGTGTTACCTTTTTGCCATGCCCCGGGGTCATCAGAGTTTGCATGACATAAACTAATCCCAGGGGGTGAGTACTCACAACACCCTTAGCTAAAATGTGGTTTCTTTGATAGCTGATGGTTTAGTGCAGGGCTGTCAAACTCGCAGCCTATGGGCTAGATGTGCCACACACTAGCCATGCCCCCACCTGGTTTAGCAAAGGGGGAAAAAGTCCCGGTACGTCACGTCATGCTGCCATGATGATGCGAGTTTGACACCCCGAGTTTAGTATGTAGTACCACAAACTGTAAGGTCCTTGAGGAAGGAGAATGTTCTGCTTGTATTATTCGGTAGAATAGAATTCTTTATTGACCAAGTGTGATTGGACACACAAGGAACTTGTCTCCTATGCTTAAGCTCTCAGTGTGCATACAATCAACAAGTGATAACTCATGATCTATTATTCTGTAAAGCGCAGAGATGGCGCTATAGCCATTGTTCTTATCATTCCTACAATCACGGTACAGGCCGTTCCCATTTTTCTCGCTTAAGCTCTCCTCCATTCCTGGGAAATACCACTTTGGCAGCTTGAAAAATTCTGCTGTCCCGAGTGGCAGGTTGCAACTCTTGGGTCCAGTTGCTCAGTAACAGATTGGCACCGCAACAAACTCCTCTTGCTTGAACCCTGCCAGTCATTCCCAGGAATTAGGGCTGGGGAAACTATCATCCAGAGATAATCTGCAAAAGCTTCGCCCACTCTTGTTTATAATTTCTGTTTCTACAGTGGAGAGGGGGGAGAAGTCAAACCCAGCAGGAAAACAATTCCCTCCTCGCCACTTACTGCCTCTTCTCCATCTTCTGTAAGGTGCCAACTCTCCCTTCTGAGCGCAGAGGCAGCAGCACAGTGCCTGCCATGAAAAGTGCCTACACGCACCTCCCTCAGTTCCTGTGCCAGCCTATCCACAAACAACACCATCTGCTTTACTTTTTCCTTGGGATAAGATCTTCATTACAACGGCTATTGACAAGACAGAATATCAAATGGAAGTTGACCAGGCAAAACTAGAATCAGGGCAAAGCAGCTGTTCCCTACTCTAGCTGCTTCTTCGTGATCAAGATCCTCCACAGCACGCGTGAGTTCACACCCTACTGACATGTCAGAAGAGGAGTGAGAGCAAATCTTACTGGCCACGGCAGAGGCCAAATTAAGTTCTTGCCAGCTTCACCGGTGTGAACTGAAGCTGCCCTCAGCCCTTCAGCCTGAGAGAGTCAAGCTTCACTCTTGATTGTCATCCTCCTGGCTGCCAAAGCTTTCTTTACTGAGGAGCCCACACACCTCGGATGACTTACCGTATTGACAGTCGGTGCAGACTCGAGTCTGTACACACCTCAGATGACTTACCGTATTGACAGTCGGTGCAGACTCGAGTCTGTACACACCTCAGATGACTTACCGTATTGACAGTTGGTGCAGACTCGAGTCTGTACACACCTCAGATGACTTACCGTATTGACAGTCGGTGCAGACTCGAGTCTGTACAGGCAAACCTGTATGCTAACCTTCCCTTACTTGGTGACCTCCTGATGTATGGGACTAGAGGTAGTCCTTGGCTTACAACAGTTCATTTAATGGCCGTTCAAAGTTGCAAGGGCACTGAAAAAAGTGACTTACGACTGTTATTCACAGTCGTTAAGTTACAGCCTTTGCAGCTCTCCTATGATCATGTGATCAGAATTCAGAGGCATGGTGACTGGTTCATATTTAGGACGGTTGCAGAGTCTCTGGGTAGCGTGATCCCCTTTTTTGTGACCGTCTGACAGGCGAAAGGTCAATGGGGAAGCCAGATTCATTGAACCACCGTGGGATTCCCTTAACAACTGCAGTGGGTCACTTAACAACTGGGGCACGAAAGGTCATAAAATGGGGCAAAACCCACTTAATAAATGTCTCGCTCAGCCACGGAAATTCTGGGCTCCATTGTGGTCATAAGTGGAGGACTACCTGCACAGCTCCAATCGTCTGCAGAGAGCATAATCTTTGGGCCACACGGTGATGGGTATGAAGGTTGAACTCTGCGTTCTGGGGAGGGCCAAGATGCGAAGGGCTGATGCAGGCGAAAGAGCGTGTTAAACCCCTAAGTATGAAAGCAGCTAGGAGGTTTTAGGAACAATTTCAATAATTGGAAATTCACATTCAGCCCTGAAGTAAGAGTACTGTGAGAAGAAATCAAAACCAAAACCTTCCTCAGATCACACTTATGGCACAGTATCTTTTTGCCCCCATTAAGGATGGCCTGTTGCTGCCCTAACAGCTGAGGTACAAAATGCCCCTGTAGATTTTATGACTGATCTGCAGTGCAAAGGTCCCCAAGTCAGATCTGCTCTTCCCCTCTTTCTCTCTTTCTTTCTTTCCCTTCCTTCTTCTCTTCTCTGCCGAGGCTCACACGGCTCTCTGCCGTGTCAAGAGCTGCCTGAGATGGATGGGCTCTTCCATTCGTGCTCAGCACTTTTTATTCCCCAGGAAGGGCTTGGGAAATTTATGGGCTTGAGGATGGCAGGCCCATTTACTTTGAAGTTCCACCCTATGCTTAGCCCAGCTAGAGACCACGGCAGATGATGCTCATCAAGCCCACAGATGACACCTAGCAGCTATATATATATATATATATTATAATGGGACCTTCTAGTCCACTACACCCTGCAGTCATTCCGGGGACAGGTGAGGCACAGAACAATCACACTGTGTGCAGACCCACAGAGAGAGAAATTGAAAGAAGGAAAGAGAGAGAAACAGAGAAAGAGAGAAGAACCATTCTGGTACTTAGTAGTCAAAGCAGGATCAGCTGAGAACTACAGCCAGATATACTATAATCTTATTTCATTTGTCTTGGCCAGGTCAAGCAGGACTCTAATCACCAACTGAGTGTCATCCAATGCCCATGTCTGGCTAAAGAGGGCAACCTTAATCTACCCAGGAGGTACCAGCACAGTCCTATCCCTGTCAGAATGCCAGCCTTAGCAATACCTAGACAAGGCATCACAGCCTCATTTCCATAGACAGAAGTAGGCAAGATACAAAAACAGCTTCTTCTTCTTCTTTTTTTTTTACCAGGGGAGTGGTAAATTCTTAGTTTTAACTGAAGGTACTTTAATACCAGTAAGTGTTCACACATAGTGATTTTATAAAGTACCTTTGAAAGCCATTTACAACATGCTAAAGCCTAATGCCAGTGCGATGGGAATGCCTAATGATTGACGGCAATTCGTGCACACAACACTCGCATGTCCAGCAGACAACATGTCCCCAGAGAATGGAAACGTGTTCAAAATGCGTCGCTTTCTGAGGTGCCTGTTCTAGATGTAATTGCACCTTGCAATGCAGCTCATCGTTTCTATAAGCCAAGAGATCTGTAGTCTTCAGCCCATATTTTGCACCTTAGGAGTAGCTCAGGAACTACTGAGAACTCATTGCATGTATATATATGCCCTCAGCTGCTTGCACGCCGCTGCAAAAAGACGGAGATTTCCTGCGCACGGCAGCTGCAGTGAGTAGAGCGGGTGGGGCACAGAAAGCAACTGGGCTGTGTGGTGGGGCAAAGGAGCGCAGATATGTAGGATGGGATAACCCCCAGGGTAGGTGGGTTGGTGGACCCAGCCAGTGGTCAGAACAACCTGTACAGGCGAGCTGGTCTGAACCACCAGCAGCCCACCACTGTATATATGGCTGGAGCTGCTGTGCATGTGTGTGCATGTGTGTATACTCTTTTGCACTAAGAATTAAGGGCCAGAGCATCTGCTCAAGATCTCGTGTTTGTGACCAGAACTGAGTCTATCATACTCAAGCATCCCGTACTCTCCCAAACTTTCTTTGTTGCAGCAGGTGCTTTAAAAATAAAACAGTTGTCGCTGTTGTTAAACCACTGGGAACAGAATCTCATAACAATGAGATTCTTGAGATCACCTTGAGGGTCTGCCTGTCCCTGGTGTAAAGCAAATCAGCCTGAAGTGCTGTGCAAATACACCCTAAGATTCACTGCTGTGTTTTTGAGGGACAATTGCAGTAGGCTAGGAGAAATGCACATGGCTTTGCTTCTGATTATTGTGGCTGGCATAGAGAATCCCTTCCAGGGAACAGCAGCACCGTCAGGAGGGAGGGAAAGGGTGGGCTCTCTGCCGCCATGTGACTGACAGACACAAAGCAACGGTGGAGCAGGAAATGGGAGATAAATGGCCACTATTATTCTTCCAATCATACAAAATGCCTGACTATGATTTAATTTGAATGATAATAAGAATTACCTAGTGCTCTTCTTACTGGCAGCCTTTTGCTGATGTAGCAAGGTGACCTTGAGCTGCAATGCCAGCCCTTCTCCAACTCTTTCTGTCTCCTAAGCAGGACGACTCAAATCCCACGAAGTGCCAGTTCAGCATTCTTTCTCCAGCTCTATGCAGACCCAGCATAAGGTGAGCTTGGCTGGGAATGTTTCTCTCCGATGTTCTGCAATGGACATCTGCGCCAAAAAAGGAGAAAATTGGGGAAATTGAATCCCTACGTAGTATGATGTGATCTGCCCCAAAGGCAAGGGAGGCTTAGGTACAACCAGGGACCAGATTCCAACAGCCTAAGTCCAAAATCACACAAATTTGCATCTGTTATCATGACCTTTTTTGCATATTCTCCTGTGAGGATTGCTTATTGTGTAACCTCTCACAATTCTGCAATCCACCAAATATATCCTACCCCTATCTAGTCTGCAATCCAGGTAGTCCTTGAATTACAAATGTAATGGAGCCTGCCCATTCAATTCGTAACCCGAGGACTTGTGGGAGTGAATCTTGTACCTGCAATGGGCCAGCGGAGGCCTGCAGAAGGGTGAAGGGAGCCTTGGAGGGCCGAATCTAGCCCCCAGAGGGTCCATTTCGGCCTGCAACAGGTCAGGGGAGGCCTCTGGACACCCCAACAGAGTTTCTGAGGGGTGGAGTGGCCCCTCAGAAGTTCCATTTCAGCTGGCAAGTTGCAGGATGGATGTTGCAGAGCCTCTGTGGTTGTTCATAAGGACAAACAACTGCCCTGGAAAGATTAGTAGTTTTAGGTCTTGTTCGGAAACTCATATCGCATAACTTCGAACATTCACTAAGGGTACAATCATAACCTAGGGATTACCTGTATTGTTCCCATGCACACTGTATCTTTGCATATCAAAATATATTTTAATCCCTATCCGTAGTGCTCAACTAAAATATGGACATATTTGATAAGGCCAGTATGGCACTGATTAAAAACCAATCCAATTCGCCTTATACAATACACTCTTTCTACCAAGACCAACAAGTCAATCCAATACACTCAAAATGGATTGGACTTATTATACATAAAATCCATATGAATCAGTCTTCCATTCCTACATATCTAGTGGGCAACAGATTGAAGAAGACTTCCCTACTTTATTGCTATTTTTTAAAAATAAAAATATATTTTTTTAATTTTTAAAAATAAAATATATTTATGACAGCTAAAAACATCATCAACTACATCAAATGTAGCATTTTTGACCAGAACAAGGTAGATTAGGGATATTTCTCAGCCACATTCCCTTCTGTTCTTTCAGTATCATTTTAGGGGAGGGAAAAAACTCAGTAGCATTGTTGTTCTTTACATAACACATTTCTTACGAAGAGAAAATGAAAAAGTAGCAGCTGCACCTGCTGACAGTTTACGACAAATGACCAGACAAGGTACTTCCAATTTGTTCAATAAACTCGAAAGCACTTTGAATAAAGCCACAGAAACTACTGGTGTTAATTAAGTATTAATGGCATGGGAAGAGGTGTAAATGGTTTCTGCCATAATGATGGCTGCACAAGCATGCTAGCACACAGAAGAAGCCAGAGAAGCCATAGAAAACTTGTTTGGGCTGCACTGTAGGCAACCCCTGGCCAACCCTAGATGGGAAAAAATGCTTTGCTGCCTTCTAGTGGGGCTCCAGATCTTGGCAGTCCAGGTATGACTTGCCTCATAAACCCAAACATTCAGAGAGGGAAGGAAAGAAGGAGGAAATTGCAACAAAACAAGGACTACATCTTGTTTAGAGATGCTGGAAGTCAAGTCCATAATTGCAGCATTTATGTCATGTACATGCAATCGTTCTATTCCTTTCATGGTTTGAGGCAGGTGCCACTAACTGTCCTAATAAGGAAAAGAAGGCTGTGGGGTAGTTAGTATTATTTATGGATGTGATGATACCTTAGGCCAGGGCTCTCAAACTCGTGGCCCATGGGCCAGATGCGTCACACACTGGCCATGCCCATGCCCGGTTTCGCGAAGGGGGGGAAAGTCGTGATACATCATGTGACAACGCCGTGATGACACGAGTTTGACACCCCCACCTTAAGCCTATCAGAGAGTCCTCACACAATGAGATGAGTTTGGAACGCTACTTTTTTTCAAGCATCCATAAAGAGCCAGGTGGATAATTTACAACAGTAGCTTCTTTACGGCTGCCACTGCCACACCTGGCTTGCAAACTTCCTGGTGACCACAAGATGGTAGCAGGAAATATCTACTCTTTGTTGACACCTAGTCCAGATAACTGTAATCTTGTGGTAGCTTTGCACTGTTCTTAGCGGACAGTCCTTCAATTATGTGTTTTCCAAGAGTCAATTGGAAAAGCACATTTGCTATTTTCTTCAACCGTAGCAGCTGACCATACAATTGATATTGTCTTCCCTTTGAAGTGGTGTTTGGGCAAAGGCAATCATGCAAGGCAGGATGGACTATTGTATTGTAGAAAACACAGCCACAATGACAAACTGATGCTACAACTTCCACATTCAGAAAAGGCAAATGTTGTTGAGATCCTGATGTGGAACAGATTGCCCAGCTGAGTGATTCAGGATGTTAGGCTGGTTGTTTGAACTTAACTACAAAAAGGAGAGGGGAAAGTCAAGAACAGGGGATCTGCAGGATGTGGTTAAAAAAAAAAAAGTGAAGATGATGGCCCCACAGTATGATTGAAGTTTTGCTTAGTTTTTTTTTTTTAATGTGCATTGCATTCAGGCAGCCCCATCGAGAAAGTGGCAAAGCTCTGATTGAGACTAAGCTACACCATCGGAAGACCAAAGAAGTTTAGAAGGGAAAAAAGAACATTTTAAAAATTATTTTCTATTCGTGTGTATTTTTGTACATGCTTATTTATGGATTTTGGCTGCTTGTATATATATAAAAAATTCTCAATTATATATTGATTTTGTTGTGATTCCCGGTATGATTGTATTATTATGCTATTATTTTCAATGGAGCCATGATCCATCTATGAAAATAACAATAATGACATGAAACCATCTACAATTAAACTATGTAACACAAACAAAATCAAGTAAGATGAGAACGCTGGTAAACATCTATATTTAGTTGTTTTACCCTTAATGGTGACGTGCCTGAGTCTTCTCAGGGACAGGCTATTATTATTCTTATGGCTATTATGGTGGGCAAGGGGTGACAAGGGCCAGAATCCCACAGGGAAACCCAGCAAGGATGTTCCACTGACCCAACCATTCTCTCCAGGATACACTACTAGGCTAGGCTGTGTTCCAAGGATGATGTCACCTAGCTCTGGGCCAATTCAGAATAAAATCTCTATTGGCCATGGCGGAATCACAGGTGAAGCAGTTGATCTGATGTACGTCACCAGGATGTGGATGAGATTGGACCGATGCAACTGTTCTCCCTTGGGTACTTAGTCCAGAATCAGCACTGAATAGTGAAGGGAAGTGGGGTGGAGTAGCTGCATTGCTCTCAGAAGAGGAGCCCCCCCCCCCCCGCCCACCGTGTGTGGGACTGGCCTATTTGCACGAGCAGTTGGTCTACCAAGCCAAAGTATGAATTCTGATTGACCCAGAGAATAGCATTCCTCCTGAAGATCAGTTAAATAATCTTCCTTTCATCCCACATCTATTATTTTAAATAACCAAACATTCTGACATTTCACTCCCATTTAGATCAGTTCAGTCCCCAGAAGCTATGGGTCAACTGTGTGCTGTTGCCTGAAGTCATTCCTAGCAGAAAAAACTGAAGGTGGATCTTCAGTGGATGCTGGTTGTTCTCCTTCCTTGGTGTGGGATATTGTGTTTGAGGATTGAGTGTTTTGTGCTGTGCCCAAATGGACATGTGCCTCGATGCTCTTATCTTTTTTTTCTTTTTACTGCGTCTTAGACTATGACAACCATCCATTTTCATGGAAGGAGCTCTTTTGACTGCAAGGGAATTCTGCCAATGTCCCTTCCTACAGGCAAGGAACCTGTCACTGCTGCCCAAATCCACCTGCTGCAGTGCTTGCATAAACAACTTGACATGAAGGCTGACTCTAAAGACTGATGGTTGGGACAAAGAAATGGAAGGCAAAGTGGTGGAAAAAAAATAGTAATTCCTTCGTGTGCTCTGAGAAGGGCTGGTTGCAAATTAGTTCTGACAGCGCCAAACTCACTCACCAGGGTCAGTTGTGACAGAGCTGGCATTATGAACAGAGGGGGCAGGTGAGAAGAGGGACTCTAAGGATGACAGCATGCAGTCCCACTTGCCAAGACCCAGCCTGCCACTTTCAAATGGGCCGGGTTCTTTCGGAGCTTTGCTGTGTTGATCTTAGAAGACATTTTGCATGGCAAGTGCCCAGAGGAATCACCAAGAGGTTTGGATTCCAACTCCCATGGTCGTGACCTTCAACCATGGGAATTGCAGCCCAGCCCATGAAGCCTGCCCCGGTTCAGAAAGCTTTATCTCTTATTGTACCATGTGTGTGTGTTGCTCACTTATGAGCCCCACCCTTGGGGGAGAAAGAGTTGAATGAAGACAACCATTGCAGAGCAGTGTTTCTGGTGTTTTGCACAACTTGGTGTGCTTATTCAATGTGAATGTATGCTGCGTATGGTGTTCGAGTGTGTATAGGAAAATGCCAGTCTTAAAGTGATTTCCTTTTAAATGCCAACAATTCCAGAGGCAATTTCCCAATTAAGCCTGCTGCTCTTCACTGAAGCAACATACCATGCCAAGGAAACGCTGGAGAGGTCCCACTCAAGTGCTCTTCCCAACCCACATTTTCTCTGGCAGTGTTCCTCAGGGTTCAGGTGCAGCACTAATTCTGTGAAACCAACACGCTGCAGCTAAAGTAAAAGGCAAGGGAGAATGATGAAATAAGAAAACAACATTCATTTGGGGAACACATCAATATGAGCGCTGAAATAAATATTGTTATGAAAAGCTCGGGGGAGAAACGGCATGGAAGGCAAAGGGCTACTGGCCTTGGCATTTGGTGTGTATCTAAAACATCCAAGAAATGGGCACTGTGCCAGACTCCTAAAATGGGGAATAAGGATGTTTGGGGAAGGGGGATAAAAGGGGGGGAAGAGAGAGAGAGAGAGAGACTGTTCTCGTGATTGAACCATGTGCGCCTCCAAGTGGCAGTTCCTATTTTCATGTGAGCTTTCGGCAAGAACAGCCATCTCCGGCAATTTATTTATTTTTTTACAAACAAACATGCACAAACAGACACCAGGCTGATTGGCTTCCTAACACCAAACCATGAAAACGCCAAACTGGAATAAAGTCACCCCAGCATCAGGGGCTAACAAAGGAGGAGAACAAGGTGGTTTAAAAAAAAAAAAAAAAAAAACTGCTGGACCGAAAATCTGTAAGTGAAGAGTCAGTAGCCTGGATCTGGCCATGGGAGCCTGAGGTGGATCAGATGCTCTCTTGAGGCCTGCTCCTTGCTAGCTTTCCATGACACTCTGTGGTTGGAGTCTTCCTTTCTTCCTCTTCCTGACCTAATAAACTTCCTGTCCCCTCCATACCAAGCAAGATGTAGATACCTCATGCGAAGTCCTAGAGTGCGATTCCTTTTACTTGGCGTCGTGTTAGGTAATCTAGAGTTTAGCATGATGTGAGCACAGTCCATCTGCTGTATGCTCTCGCAATCATAATCTGGCTTACTCTTGCACATGTCATTATGGTGAGCCAGCCCAGATCATGGTTCCTTATAAGACTTTAGCTTTCACTTCTTGCTTCAGTTTGCTCTTTTCCAGCAATTTATGTGTTGTTCTTTTATTTGTAGGTTCTAGTCACTGAAGCATCTTTTAATCTAAATTATTTATTTTTCACTACTATTGGTGGTGGGAGGAGGGCATTCAGCCAAACAGTACATGGTGTAGGTGGGAATATATATATATATATATACATGTGTACATATATTTCTCTTCTATATATAAAAGCAAAATACTACTCACGCATCGTCACAAAATCTCCAGAACCGTAAAGCCTACAAACTTGAAATTTGGCATGTATGTTCCTCTTGGCTTCTAGGTGCTCACTAAGAAAGGATTTTTCACAATGACTATTAGAGCATTAATATTTCGTATATTATTATTAACACGCTCTGATGCTAAGGAGTTCTACTCCCCATCCCCGCCTGAAAAGAAATCTGTTCCAAAAGCAAAACACAAGCAGAGGAGTTTCAGTTCCAGTTTCACAGCACCAAGCAGCTTTAGTACAGAACAATTGAGCTAAGCCACGCCCAGGCTCCTTGCTGTCTCCTTGCTCACACAACAAATACTGTTTCAGTTTCCAAATAGCCCTCAACTCTCTCACAAACCGACAGGACAATAGCCAGATGGATGCTAGTAGGCAGCTAATATTCAATATCTTTGTCTAGCAGTTCTCATTATTACAAATCTCACAGCTCTTTCTGTCAGGGCGATTTGGTAGGAAGACCTTGGTCTCTGAACTACTCCTATTCTATTTAAATAATCTGGCCTGTGTAATTTAGCTTGTCACATAAGCCTCGGCTCCTGCTTCCACACATGCTTGTAAGGCCATATCAGGAAATTATCTTCTAGTCTTGTGATGGTTTTAAGGTGAGAAATGGGAAACTCCCAACAATTTCTTCCTGGATAGATGAGCAGTTCCTGGATTGCCCAAAGTGACCCAATAATTAAGGAATCCAGTCCTGATTACAGAATAGAACTTCACTTGGAAATAAGCTAGCTATGTGCAGTGGAACCTGCATCAAATAAGGATACATAACATTGCAGCCCGTTGCTTAGCAGATGATTCTTCAAAACATTGTCTCCACACTAAGTAGTGTAAAAGGAGAAAAGACAGAACTGTGCAAGAAGATAAACAGATGCTGAGCAAACTAGGGTTATGATATTAGATGATCAGCAAAAGGAGGATATGTCTTCCTTTCTGTCCTCATGTCCTCCATCTGGCAGGCATAGCCTTAAAATCAAATATTATCTGGTTGTTTGGGTGTCTTTTTATTGGGGGGGGGGCATTTTCACAACAGTAGTCATTCAAACTTTCATATATGATGACCTTGTAAATAGTCTGCTTCTTTCTTTCCTTCGTCTGTTGACAGATCCAACGGTCTAGATTTACATTTTTAAATTTATTTCCTGATTCCAGCAACTGGATATAATCCAGGCCCTTCAAATCTATGACCATGGTGGTCTGTAGGTCACATGAGTTGTCATTTCTATGGTGAAATTTGAATTTGTTGTTGGTTCTATGATTGCTTAACATACGTTCTTGAAAAGAAAGATTTGTTGGAAAATGTATTGCAATTAATAAACCTTTCTGATGCTGGAAAAGATATCAGAGGCAATGGAAAAGGCTGGAATTTTTCTGATGCTGAAAAAGGCAATTTCATATAAAAGTAGAGTAGATTTTTGCATTATTTTTTTGCTGTCACAGGTGCCAAGAAAGTCAAAGAATTAGGGTGTCCTTCCATTGTCTGGGTCTTTGCCTGTTCATATATCTAGGCAAACTTCTTTCAAGCTATTTACCAATCAAGATTTTTCTTGTAACTTAATACAGGTAGTCCTTGACTTACAGCCCCAATTGAGCCCAAAATTTCTGTTGTTAAGTGAGACATTTGTTAAGTGAGTTTTGCTCCATTTTACGACCTTTCTTGCCATAATTAAGTGAATCACTGCAGTTGATAAGTTAGTAACTTATTAGTAACTTATCAACTGTTATCTTATCAACTGATCAAAAGTTAAGTGATTCTGGATTCCCCACTGACTTTGCTTGTGTTCTGACCCAAGCCTCGTTCAAACAAAGTATGTATAAAAGCAAATCTTTTAATGCATTTCTGTGAATTCTGCTCATTCACAGCAAAGAGTCATTAAAACGAATTGTCCCAGATAAGAGCAAGCCCTTTCAAGGTTGTGAAAGGCTGCCAAAAACACAAGATTAATTGCAGGGAAATACTTCAGCTTCAACCATAACAATACAAGAGCACACAATAGATACAAACTCAAGGTAAACCGCACCAAACTTGATTGCAGGAAATACGACTTCAGCAACAGGGTGGTCAATGTCTGGAATACTCTACCTGACTCTGTGGTTTCTTCGCCAAACCCCAAAAACTTTAATCTTAGACTGTCTACTATTGACCCCACCCCTTTCCTAAGAAATATGTAGGGGGCGTGCATAAGCGCACCAATCGTGCCTACCGTCCCTGTCCTATTGTTTCTTTTTTTTACTTATCTGTATTCATTTCATATATTCATAGCTATGTTTATACTTATACCTGTTATAATCACTTGACAAATAAAATAAATAAAATAAAATCCAAAACCAAAAGTCTCTGAAAACAAACCAGAAAAGACAGGACTTCCACAAGAACTTGGAGTTGAAAGAAGTTCTTTGCTTCCTGCAAAGAACCCAACCCCTGAGGGTTGGCTTTTATCCCTTATGGGAGGGGCCATCACCTTGTAGCCTTACTCCCGAGTCGCCCGTGCTGCTGCAGCTGCTCTTTCCTTCGAGCAGCCCTGTGCGCGCACACACACTGGGCACAGGCTCCTCGGGGTCCTCTGCGTCACTGCTACCAGACTCCACAAGCTCTGAAGGCAGAACCCCACTCTGATAGTCCTGGCCCCATCCCTGCATCACCTGCAGGCCCCTTATCCGAGTCCTCGCTCTCGGAGACCTCAGCCAGCGAACCACAACAGCTTATCAGAAGGTCACAAAATGGAATCCCATGATTTTGGGACATAGCAACGGTCATGATCAAGGGGATGCTACAAAGTCATAAGTGTGAAAAATGATTATGTCACTCTTTTCAGCACCGTTGTAACTTTGAACAACCACTAAAAGAACTGTCGTAAGTCAAGGACTACCTGTAGTTGGACAGAAGGCTGGTCCATGGCTGTATCTTCAGTCTGAATGTTTGCTGCTGCTTTTGACCTGTTACTGCCTGCAACTGCAGAGGATGAAGGTCTGTTTCCCCCCCCCCCCACCCCCCATCCCCACTTGGCTGGTTTGTTTGTGTCCTGCCTTGATTGGCTGAGCACGTGGCTTTGCTAAAATCTGTTCCTGCTTACCGCCTTGTTCACCCCCATTGCATATTCACCCGATAACAATTCTAACCTGGCCATTTTCTTCTCTTTTTCTTTTTCCAAAGGAAGAAGCAAAATTAGTTCCCAGTTTTGTTGCTTGTTGAATCCCATGCTTTCCAGTGGCTTGGATAGTATAAACCCCGCTGGTTGTGGACTTGCCAAAGAGGAAGGCAGTTTAGCAGTCGTAAAGGGCAACCGAAACCATTCCAATTGATTTCTTCAGAATGCTCCAGCACGGGTTGCAATGGCCACTAACAAGTCAAGGGTTGCTTTTGGCTGTACGATCAATCTCTTTCTCAAGGGCGAGGTGTGAATTCCACTTGGTTCCATCCAGTCTCGGGTGTGTTACACAAATGTGCCAGCTATGCAGTTCGGCAGCATGATTGCTCAACACATTTGATTTTCTTTTTATTCTAATTCTTTCTCTGGGATATCAGTGGTCAGGGAGGCATCCTGGGCTGGAGCTATTCTTGGTAAGGGATCAAGGTGGTGCTCTGAAATGCTATTTTAGAGGAGGTTGAAACATTCAAAATAAACCCATTTTCGAAATCATCTCATTTTGGCTAATGGCCAGTTCAATCTAATGTTTTTTGTTTCTAAACTGAACTTTCTCTATGTTTTTTGTTCCTTCCTGTCATTGCGAATTGTTTTGCTGAGATGATTTTGAGCCTATATTTGTTTGCTCCCTAGAATTCTTGATATTTTTCCATGTGGACAGACAGTAAACATTCTTGGCGTGTTCTATTGCCTGTGGATTTAGAGGTAAAATTAGACAGCCCAAAATTTTGCTATAGCAGTCTTTCATTGATGGGTCAAAGGCAGCAGTGATTCAGTCAAACTCATGACACACTATGGGATGAAGCCAGTACAGTGGGCTTCTGCAGTTAGTGATCTCTAGAAGTGTTGCAACGGAAGAGGAAACTGCACACAGCCAGCACAGGTGGGAGTTATGGGTATTTTAGTCCAAACATCTCTGAGATAGGGAGATACAGAATATGCGTTATGCTGGCATATTTATGAAGCTACTAGACAAACTTAAGTTCTGCTGGATCATCCTTGAGAGAAACGTGGTGTAATCCAGTGGTGGGATTCAAATTGTTTTAGTACCGGTTCTGTGGGCGTTGCTTGCTTTAGTGGATGTGGCTTAGTGGGTGTGGCAGGGGAAGGATACTGTAAAATCTCCATTCCCATCCTACTCCAGAGGAAGGATACTGTAAATTCCCATCCCAATCCTGGGGGAACGTGCTGCAAAATCCCATTCTCTCCCCACCCCAGGAACCTGCTTTCTAGCTCCGTTCTCCTGTGCAGAACAACAAAAGAGGACTCAGCCGATCAGCTGGGACTTGGGAGGCAGAGAAGAGATGGGGGTGGGGCCAGTCAGAGGTGGTATTTGCCAGTTCTCCGAACTACTCAAAATTTCCACTACCGGATCTCCAGAACTGGTCAGAACCTGTTGAATATCACCTCTGGTACAGTCTGATGTATCTAGAATGAACATTCAGTTTCCCTGAATCTCATTGTTCTCACCAATAAGGTTTGATTTGAAAAGATACCTTGGTTCAAAAAGTTGTTATGCTCTAATGCACCAGGACTTTGACTTTCTTCCAATTTCCTCTTTGATTTTACTTGTGGGAATCTGGCAGAGAAATCATGATCACATGACGGTGTGGATGCTGCAATGGCCAGAAATTTTCAAATGAAAGTGATGTGAACATTGTAAAAATTTCAATTCCACAGGAGTAATGGGTCGAGGAATATTTTTATGCATTCTTAAGTTAGCTGATTTGAGCTCAAAGTAACTTGATTCAAAAATTGTGCCAGTACAATGCGTAATTTGGACTAATTGGAAGGTACAAACATATAACAAGACAGGAGAGATTTAGTAGTATACAGATTGTCTCGATTAAATTTAGCACTAATCAAACACATATCGTTGAGCTTCTGTTAAACTACATTCCAATTTTTCCAGTTTTTTTTTACTGAGGTAATCTTTCTCCTGTCAATATTATGCAGCTACAGGGTCCAGTTCAAAGTCTCCCTCTCTCAACTACGCCCACTGTTCTTCCTTACTGAGCAATAATAACACAAACAAAAAAGAAGTCAGGGGCTTTTTCTGGTAATGTCTCCCTTTGATTGTAACATGGATATCTGCAAAAAAAAAAACCAAAAACCAATGCAAAGGCTTAGGCAGTGCATGACAGCTATTTTAGAATGCTGCAAGATGTACTATTTCAGTTCCAAAACACAACAATGTTCAGGTTTCAAGGCAACGCGTATGATGTGGCAAACAGAACTAAGATTATGAAAATAATTACAGTCTTTGAAATTGTAAGGAACACAAGCGAAGGTTCATATCTATAAAAAGGGTGGTTAAAAGCTGTTGCCATGAGACGGAGTCGCATTGCTTGGCTCATACTGTTAGATTTAGCAGGACACTGTAATCCCAACATGGCACAAGGAAATAGATTTCTCTTCTAACGGCACAGTAAATGAGCTCCAAGATTCAGAACCGGGGCTTGTACCTAACCCCTGGCTTGTACAATTCCACAGGAAAGTCTAGTCACCCTGCTCAAATGCTTCAATTACTCCTTGAGATGACACCACACCTACACGGTGCAAAATTAAGCACGACATCTTTCTACAAATATAAACTCATACTGAGCAGTTATGGATACATATTTGAAATAGAATTATGGCAGGTGAAGATGCTTGGACATCTTTCCATCCTTTGGAGCATCTTCTTTGGCAGAAACAATACTTTCCCAACATTTCCTGAAACCTGTTGATATCATTTCTGGATTATTATTTTTTTTCCTCCATTCTGCCTTGCAGAACTCTTCTAGCTCAGAAGTATTGAGGTCTCTGGCAGGTACTGCATGTTTAAGGAACTTCTCAGAGATTTTAAGTAAGATTCAATTTTGGAGGACGTGAAGACCATTCTAAAGCTCCTATAAGTACTCCATGGTCGATTCAGAAGTATTTTTTTTAATCACTGTCTTGATGAAACATCCAATCTTCTTTCATATTCAAATTATTCACTGACTGTGGGACATTTTAATCTATTTCTACTTTCTGAAGCAGAAAAAAATGAATATATTAAAACTACAGATAAAAGACAGCCGTATTAGAGGGAGGGTATCATTATATTTCTTCCATAGCGGATACGTGTCCTATACTAGCCAAGGGCTTGCAGAAAAGCCAGGTCTTCAGGGCTGTCTTGAAGGACATGCAGTTAGGGTTGTCCACATGTTGCAAGAGTCATGGTGGTGTGTGGGACTGATTCTTGAACGTGTTGATACTTAGTTGAATTCATTTTCTCTTCCACCCACACAATATTTCCTGTGGTATTGGCTGCCACACAATTCTAAAGCACAATAGAGTCACCCCCATGCTTAATGATTGACAAGGTGTTATTTTCTTCAAAGGCACCTTCATTTTGCTCCAAATGTATCATAATGTTTGTGGCTGAACAAATCAATTTTTGTTTCCTCATTAGCCAAAAGCACATAGTTCCAAAACATTCTAGGCTAGTCAAAGCTCTCTTTTGCATACTTTAGGTGGCTTTTGTAAAATTGGAGAATAGATTTCCTTCTGACCACTCTCACATACATATGAGCTATCTTGTGCTGTGAACCTGTGGATAACTACCCTTTAACTTTTAAGCAGATCATTTCAAATGATCTTCTCTTTTGCATATCTGACCAGTTTTCAGTTAAAACATTTTTTTCTTAATCTTCAGGCGATCAAATCTTTTTCCTGTCAAAGGTCACATTCTACCTTTGAATAACATGTCAGGGAGGTCCCTGCGAGCGGGAGCATGATGAAAACTAAATTTGCTTTAAATGTCAATTAACACCAGGTATTTCCCTAATGCAGACATCGCTTTTCAAAGTGTGACACATTTGAAGGTTAGCTGCTGCTAGGGAGGAACTGTTTGTCTGTTAAGCAGGCATATATCTGTGCAGATAATTTTACACATTTATTGGGTGTTGAGAATCTCCAGACTATTTTCAGCCGAATTTGGCAATCCCTAAAAAGATAGGCTGGAAAAACTGGGCAACGAACAGGATTTTTGTCTCTCTGTATATATTGTTTTTCAGTTAATTCTCTTGGGAGAGGATTAACTTAAATTAGGGAACATCCTCCCCTGGATAAATATAATACTTGGTATGACTCTTACTCACAGAACTAATAATTTTCTCCTTTGATCTTATTAAAATATGATTTGATGGAAATTTTTCAGGGGCCCTGGGATCATGCTGAAGGCTTTGCGAGGTCACATTTTGTATACCTTAATTTTCTTTTAGCAAAAAGGGGAAACGGCAGACATCTATATTACAGGCAAAAGTCCAGTTTGGGGGCAAGAGGGACTAAAAGTCTAGAACAGGGGTGTCCAACTGGATTTCTTCAAGAGCCAGATCAGCATTGTACTTCTCCTCTGTGGGCCAGCTTGGGGGTGGTGGGGGAGAGATGGAACAGACCTCTCCCACAGTTCCCTTCTGGCAAACTGGGGCACGAGTGGGCGCAGGCCAGTCCTTTGCTATTTTCAGGCCAGCCCCGCAGGTCTTGAGTTTGACACCCTGGTTTAGAAGCCTTCTTTGTGGTTGAATATTTGCTGCTCACCCCCCCGCCTCCAATAACTAGCTCATCGGCTTAAAAGCAGGACCAGCAGCTTTTGGGCTTCTGTTTTTAATACCCTGGTCTTCAGTACTTACATTTGACGTAAAGAGATGCCAAGGGATGGATGGAAGATATGTTCCATAATAGAAGATGGGATTAAAAGAAGGAAGACACTGCCTTATATTAACTCAGAATGATTATATTAAGTCAAGTGGATCAATCAATCAGGACTGGCAGCAGTTCCCCGGAGGCCCCGTCAATGGTTCTTTGCAGCTTTGTCTCCAAAATCTGATAAGTGGGGACACAGGGGACAGGCCTGGCACTTCATACATGTAATGTATTTATCGACCACTGAGTGATATTCCCCAGGGAAGATCCAGCGTGCGCATGCAAAAGCCATTACCCTGAATTCCCAACAGCAGCAAATGCCTTTCATGCTCATCTAAATACCATCTGCAACGTATCAAAGGGAGATGGCACTCCTTGGGAAAATCAGGTGGTAGGAGATATTAGAATATACATCCACTTGAAGTAAAACAGAATGCAATTCTCTTTGGTACTAGAAGCGCTGGCCTCTAGGAAGGGAAAGTAATCAGAAAAAAAAATGAGTGCTTTCATAGGCACAGAAGATGTGTGTCTATAAAGATGTGGGAGGATGCAAGAGCTAATCCTTTTTTTCATTAGCTTGCTCAGTCGTCATCCCAACGGCTCAGTTTGGCAGTTCCACATTTAGAAACAAGGTAAAGAATATCTATAGAACAGGGCTTCTGCAATTCTACCCATTTTTTTTTAATTGGTAATGATCCTAGAGTGTATTTGTCCATCTGCATGCACTGGGAAGCATACAGCGGGCGGCACAGGTCTTATTCAGGACTTTTGTTTAATACCAATGCTGCATTCCACATCTCTGTGCTCAGCCCCAAAGCTTGGTCTTTCAACTTCAATGGCCGAGTTGTCTGCCTGTTGTTACTTCATGCAAGGCTAGCTTATCGTAAGTCGCCATCTGTGTCTTAAAGGAGGGGGCTGAACTGGTATTCATTACTGAAAGCTGATAGGGTGCAAAGGAGGAAGGGAGTTCCCCTTCCAGGAAGTATGCTCTCCTGGGTTTTTACTGACACCCGCCATCCCTTTGGAATAAATACGGGGGTATGGCTGCTGTCAACCTGAAAACTCTGGATGGCTTTCAGGAGCCTTGCTTGGAAGATGTGAAATTCTTTGTGAAGTTGGGCCATAAGGATAATCAGGTGAGATTACTGTTCATATACTAGCCTTCATCCGGTATAGCAGCTTCCCTGCCTAAGGTTCTGGATCAGAGGTGGTATTCAGCAAGTTCTGACCAGTTCTGGAGAACCGGTAGCGAAAATTTTGAGTAGTTCTGAGAACCGGTAAATACCACCTCTGATGGAAGATTTTACAGTATCCTTCCCTTGCCATACCCACCAAGCCACGCCCACAGAACCGGTGGTAAAAAAATTTGAATCCCACCACTGTATCTGGATTCTCTTTAACTGACTCGCACTGCAGGGAAGGACTTATTGGATTGGACACTCCCCAGGTGACTGATGGACCCAATAGCAATAGCACTTAGATATATACTGCTTTATAGTGCTTTACAGCCCTCTCAGAGTCGGCATATTGCCCCCAACAACCTGGGTCCTCATTTTATCCACCTCGGAAGGATTGGAGGCTGAGTCAACCTTCAGCCTGGTGAGATTAGAAGCGTCAAATTGCAGGCAGCTGGCTGTCAGCAGAAGTAGTTTGCAGTACTGCACCCTAACCACTGCGCCACCATAGGCTTCCAGAGGGAACTTAAGTTATATCCAAAGCTTGGTTTCACACTCCAGCCAAGGCCTTAGTCATTGCATGAAATGACTGACAACTGCCTTGGAACAGATCAGAATTGTGCAGATTCTCTATAATTGTGGAGCTTCTCAATTTTCCAAGGAGCTTAAGGAGCTGAAATATCACAGGAAGCATCAGAGGAAGATATGGAATTACTTTAACCAAGCACAGGTATGGGCATTTATTAGCACTTTCCTGATGAAATAGGCTTACTTTCTGAATCTTTTTGGGTCAGGCTACAGTCCTATTTTTGGGAACCAGATCCCTTCTACAAACAGGGGACAAAGGAGGCCTCACAAGCAAGGTTGCCGTGAGGACTATTCCAGGCATCTATTCAACTAAGTTGCTTGCATCTTCACAGAGATGGACTCTATCTGGGCAGATCCTACAGAGGTGATTTGAGACATGCAAAATTATCTGGGATGAATTCCAGCCAGCTAATTGCTAAGCACATGGGGTCCCTGGGGCTGTGAGTTCTGCCACCTATTTTAAGTTCACATCCCTCCTGGTTGATCAAAGCCAGCCAGGAGGAGGCATGTACTTGGGTCCAAGTGATAATAAACCCTTCTATGTGAGAGGGATGCTTCTACCTGCAATTAAGGTGGTGGTGGTCTATCATCTCAAGAAGCCTCCCTTAGACCCAACAGCATTGGATAATTTTTATCCAATATGAAACTTCTCTTTTTTTAAAGGCAGGTTGCTGATAAGATGGTAGGTGCACAGCTTTCAAGGGGACCAGCAAGAAGCAGATTACCTGGATCCCTATTGGCTGGGTTATAGTATAGGCACCATTGGCTGTGCTTGTGAAAGTTGATAATGTATTGTGGAAAAGCCCTGGGGAAGCTGGGTAAAGAAACACTACCAAGCGAACAGCCGGATAAGATAGCATTACAATAAAGTAGAATTAGCTCACCAGGTTATGATTCTTGCAAGTCTCAAAGTACAATCAACCCCACCCCCAAATCTCCTTTATTGCCTGGGAAACTAGAAAAGGTCTCTTCTGGCCTTCTTGCCCTTCCAATTATGTAGCTGCAAGCTATGCTGCCCTGGTCCCTTGGCAGGATCTCTTTGCCCATCTCCCAAGGTCTTTCTCACATTGCATTACAAAACCCTTCATGGCACAGCACCAGTTTACTTGCAGAACATCTATCCCTGGGAGCATATGCCCATTCTACAGAGTGGGCACGCTCTAGGCACTCTCTATTATAAAGTAGCAGCATCTTATTGGATTGAAGAAACAGGTCTAATTTCTGCTCAGCTTCCTTACTGAGATTCAGAGGGTCCAACACTTGGGGCACTCCGGAAGGCTGCTAACCGCTGGCTTTTTCTCCAGATACTGCAGCCAGGATGTTAGATGAGCCCAGTATGGATGTATCTCTTTTGTGAATTGGTACATGGTACCTTTGATTTTTTTTTTCCTCCCCTTCTGTATCGGACTGTATTATCTTTATTTGGTTATACGTACATTTCTTTGGCCTTGGTAGCTTGCCAGAGTTAAATGACTGAATGGCCATATAAATAAAACAGCTAGATGAATGGAAGAGGGCATATAATATAGCAGTCAGAAGCATTTCGTGTTGCCACTTAACTGTCTCACCCAAGGAGAAGCATTTGGGTGGGTGTTTCTTTTTCTGGAGTGTTTTTCTCCACCGCTCTCCACCAGATCTGACCCATTTTCAAACATAGGGCAGGGTTTTCTGCCAGCTTCTTCCTACACACACACACACCTACACAAATACACACACGCTAAATTTGGTCCAGTTCCAAGAGTTTCCATTCTTATGACAGCCTTCCCCCTTCTTTGCAAAATGTATTTCCAGTATTCCACTGGAAAATCTATCAAACAAGAAAAGCGTGCAGAGCATGGCTTCTGGGAGGTCTTTATCAACAGTGGTTTACATCTCTCACCCCACCACAAGTGGTCCTGAACAGGTTTAGGCTATGTAGCAATCTACTATATACTTGATTATCTTAGGCATCACGTAATATTCCATTAGATCAGAACATGTTGACTTACAACAGTTCATTTAATGAGTGTTCGAAGTTACAACGGTACTGAAAAAGTGACTTAAGAGCATTTTTCACACTTATGACCCTTCCACCATCTCCAGGGCATCTGATCAAAATTCAAACGATTGGCAACTGACTGATGGTTGCAATGTCCCTGGTCATGCGGTCACTTTTTGCTACCTTCTGAGAAGCCAGATTCACTTAACAACCAAGCGGCTAACTGAACACCTGTGGTGATTCATTTAACTCTGGCAAGAAAAGTTGCAAAATGGAGCAAAACTCATTTAACAAATGTCTCACTTAGCAACAGAAATTTGGGGCTCAATTGTGGTCCCAATTCGGGGATTACCTGTATAACCCATAAACCCTGCAACAACTATAATATACCATCATCATGCCATAACATCACACTACCTCTACTTTTGTTGGGTTCCCTTCCATCCCAACCCAATGCCTAAGTGAAGAACAAGGTCTTCACCACCTTCCAGAAACCTAGTAAGAGTGTGGACCCTCCAAATCTCAGAGGATGGGAGGCGTTAGGAAGGTTTGAGGCAGCCACAGAAAAGAGTTGTCTTTGCAATCCCAGCAGGTGGCAAAATTTAAGAGAAGAGACCTGGAGCACAGTCATCCTGTCTGACCTGGTAGGATGTGCAGAAGGCTTCAGAAAAAGCTGGTTCAGCTGCAATCATCATCATCATCATCATCATCATCTTGTAGAGCTTTAAATGTAGCAGTAGCGGTTATCCTGCTGATTGACAGAATCTCAAGCTCCATTATATGATGTCTTGCCAACATCCCCATTATTCCTGCCAAACTCCTGAAAAAAATAATCTTGTGTATGAGAAAGACTAGCAGAACAAATAGGACCTCTTATGGTGGAAGTTTTTAATGATGTCTTATTGGCAGCCAGGATGCCGGACTCATGGAGGGGGGCATTGACTTCGCTGATCCCAAAGGAGGATTCGGATCCCCGATATATACATAATTATAGGCCGATTTCACTGTTAAATACTGATTACAAAATATTCACTTCTATTATAACAAGTAGACTAAAAAGAATCTTCATATATATGAAGATCAAAATGGATTTCTCCTGACCAGACAAATCAGGAACAACTTAAGAATAGTACTAGATGTCATAGAATTTTACGAAGCCCACCCCGAAAAACAAATTGCACTTATGTTTTTAGATGCATTTTTGGATTAAAAATTGCCAATTTAAATTATCGAAGGCCTTCTTCAATAATTTAAATTGGCAATTTTTAATCCAAAAAATTTATAATATGAATTTAGGCACCAAATTTGAAAATATTATAACAATGCGAATTAGACAGAACCCAGACATAAAAGGATTAAAGGTTAAGAAAGAAGAATATAAGTTGCAAGCGTTTGCAGATGATTTGATTTTTTTTCATTGAAGAACCAATAGAAAGAAGACAAAAACTGACGAATGAATTAGAACAATTTGGAGCAGCAGCAGGACTTAAAATTAATAGGAAGAAAACAAAATTAATGACTAAAAATTTAACAGAAAAATAGAAAATAGAACTAGAAGTTATGGGAATACAAGTGATAAAGAAAGTTAAATACGTAGGAATATGGTTGACAGCACATTGTAAGACACTTAAGGAAAATAATTTTGATAAATTGATGCAACAGGTAAAAAAGGATTTAGAAACATGGGGCAAGCTGCAACTTTCATTATTAGGCAGGATTGCTGCTATTAAAATGAATATTCTTCCAAAATTCCTATCTGTATTTCAGACGATCCCAATCAAAGTACACAATTTTTTTTTAAAGAACTTAACTGTAAAATTTATCTGGCAAGGGAAAAAACCTAGAATAAATTTAAAGGCAATGCAGGATGTGAAGAGCAGGGGAGGGCTGGCACTTCCAAATTGGGAGTTGTATTATAGTGCAGCCTCTTTAGTATGGTTGAAGGAATGGGTGAATTTAACCAATAAGAGAATATTATTCTTAGAAGGCCATCACTTGCAGAGGGGGTGGCATGTTTTTTTATGGGATGTAGGGAAAACTAGCCAGAAATATTTTCACAGACACCTAATCAGAGACTGATTATTAACTAATTGGAAGAAAATACGGAAAAAACACTATTTAAAAATACCAATTTGGATTTCAACAATGGAGGCGATGATTCACCCAAATAATCTGGATATCACTAAAATGATTAAATATAAGGATCTATTGGATACACAAGGAAATTTGAAATGGCGGCAAGAACTTCAAGAGCGGGGACTAAAAACTGATCAGTGGGCATATCTTTAAATCCAAAGTAGATATAAACAGGACAAGAAAGAATTTGGAATTAACAATAAACTCCAGCAATTAGATGAAATTTTATTAGGATCAGGCAAAAAAAATATAACAAAATTTTATAATTATTTATTAGAAGCAGAATTAGAAGAAGAAATTGTAAAAGGGAACATGATAGCCTGGAGTAGGAATATAGGACGTAGCATCACCATAACAGAATGGGAAAAGGTCTGGGGTAGAAATAATAAAATTACAAAATCGGTAGCATACAAAGAAAACGCCTATAAAATGTTTTATAGATGGTACCTTCCTCCTTCAAGATTAGTGAACATGCACCCCAATATGAGTCCAAATTGTTGGAAATGCAAAAAAACAAAAGAGAGAACTTTTTTCCATATGTGGTGGTCCTGTACAGAAGCTCAAAAACATTGGCAGAAAATTACAAATTGGCTGGAAGAAATGACAAGAGAACAGATCGAATTCAAACCAGAGTCCTTCCTGTTCGGGATCTTTGATAAATAAATATAAAAAAAAGTGAAATATATAATAATACACATTTTGACAGCGGCCAGATTGGCTTTTGCACAATGTTGGAAGCAGCCTCATGTTCCATCAGAGGAGATGATCATTCAAAAAATTTCAAGTTGTGCAGAAATGGACAAATTAACTTTGGCATTAAAAAATAAAGACACTTCAATATACTACAACAGCTGGAACTGCTGGTACAAATGGATAGACCAAAAATAGACTTCACACTAAAATGCAAAAGAGGATAGGACAAATCCATAGTAGTGATACACAGATATATGTAAGGATTAGGTGTGTGTATATGGCATAAAATAAGGATAAAAAAGAGGTCTTACAAACTGTTGAAGATGAGAATGTTTTTAATTGTTTTCTATTTTTTTCTTTCTGTTTTCTTCTCCCTTTCTTCTTTTTCTCTCTTTCATTTATGTATGTGTTGTTGGTTTGTTTTAATTGTAAAATCAATAAAATTTATTTTAAAAAAAGAGAGAAAGACTAGATGAGAGTCATTGGTATCTTTTAGAAATCAAGAGATCTATTCATAAATTTCAGACTATATCTGATCTACACTGGATTTAGTTTTTGTTTTGGGGACATCCTGTGCTGTAATTCACCAAGGGACATGTTGTGCTTTCATTTCAATGATTTTACTAAACTACATTTGGTGGTTAACCATGACAGCTGAAACTGTTATCTGTAACAACAGGCCCACAGATAATGTAACCCTAAATGCTGTACCTACCTCTTCCATGTGTACAAGACACAAACTGCATGTATGTTTAGCATTAGATGTTTGTTGTAAATACAGTATGTTTAGTGCGAACTGCTGCCTGAAATATTGGCCTGAAATATTAATGTATTATCAATACCTAAGCAGCAATTTACAGTCTGGATATTGCACATTACCAGAAGATATTACATTTTAGCTGAACAATTGCCTTTAAGCAGAATTCAAATAATTAAAAAGCATTTATTTCTTATTGATTTATATTGTCTAAGTGATGCTAAGCATAATTGAAATTCTTTCTTGATGGGCTTCCAGATGCCAGATTTTCCCACAATGTTTCATCATTTTTCTGGTACAGAAAACTCATCCAAATTTCCACTCTTGGAACATTTGTATACTTGTTTCTGTTATTTCATCCTTTTACCTAATTCTATTTGTATTTTATATTGTCTGGTAGCCACATTTGCTTGCTCTTAGGTGGTGATGTAAACGGAGGGTTTTATATAAAAAGTATTGACAGTACTGTCTACTCATTCAATCATAACATAAGCAGGTAAATGATCTCTCATTGCTGCTGCTGCTGATTTTGCACTTGATAACTGCACTTTTTGTATATGATAACTGAACCATCATTCCAGTCTGTTTATATTTTATTTGCATTTGACTTGGGTTTTTTTCAATCTAGATCCAAAAGAAATACATCAGTGCCAACACCTTTTGCATTTAATCAAGCACATTCCAGTCCATAAACACCAATACTGTTAAAAATGTTGATTTTAAATGGTGACACAAAACAACTTTCTTTTGCCTCTACAATAACCAAAGCACTTCCCCTTTGCAATTAATTATCTTGTTCTTATACAATTTTCCTCATATTATGTCATCTTGCAGTCATAACTACAGAGTGGCTACTATAGATGTTTATTCTATTTCAGGAGGGCTGCTTCCTCTATTTTTAAATTATCCGGACAGCATAAAATCAGTTGAAAATTTGCTGATAATCTTGTAATTGTCACTTGTTAATATTTAGCAGCCCAGATGGAAAAGAAAATTTAAGAAAAAAGCTTTTGACAGTAGAAAAAAAGCACGCGATCATCACACACCATTTTTAAATTAAAAATTGGACTTTCTTCTACCAAAGAAATATATAAAACAAAACCCATGTATGATTGGCAGCATTTCAAACTAAAAAAGATGCTGCAGTAAGATCACTGATACACAAACCTGAGTCTTGAAAAGTGATCAATAGCAGAAGCCTGATCACCCAACTTGAAACACCCATTACAGTAATTAAAGAGGATTTATGTTTTAAAAACTCTACAATTTTGGAATAACAGTTTTAATATTGTACTGTAAAACACATAGCAGGAAGAGGATGTGAAGGAAGTGAGAGTTAAGCTGAAAAAAAGACTGTCAAGTCAATCACAGAAAGAAAGACCGGCAAGAAAACCAGCAAGATGCAAATGAATGGAATTAAAAAAAAAAAAAGAAGAAGTAGAAGAAGCAGACGTTAGCTGCCAAGGCAGCCTGTAGTTTCATTGCATGTGCATCTTATTACTAAGCCCAAGAAAGTTTACAACAGTCAAGTGTGGAAGACATGAAAATAAATCTGCTTAGCAACTTATCCTTTGGTCTCTGATTAACATATCGCAGATAGGTTGTAACTTTTGCATATGCAGTGGGCTTCATTTTCATACATGTTGACAGCTTCATAATGGCTTTCTCTTCTTTTGTGGGTGGGGAAAGGATGCTGCTGCGAAGTACATCATCCCACGGGTTTCAGCTGTCAAGAGATGACAGGAAATAGGAGACCCAGGGCAAATGGGAATCCACTAAGCTTTCTCATTCTATCAACCCTCCCTCCTTGCATGCATGCGGTCACAGCCATCCTAGTAGAGTGCATCACCCCAGGTTCAACACAAAAAAACCACACACAAACAAACAGAAGCAGAGCCCCATGGGATGTTCTAACAAAAAGGTGACCCGGAATTTTAGAACATATCCCCGAAAAGATTAGACGTCATCTGCTTCAAATACTCAGGGAATCCGTCACATTTGCAAGTTACATTATTTCAGGGAAAAGTCTTCCTTTCAGGTAAAACTGTAAATTGGAGGAATGCTAGCCAAGAGCATCCTCACGTGGACAAAAGCTGCCACTGCAGTCAGAACATACAGTAGTCTTGGAGCATAGCCAGAGGGCCGCATTAGAGTTCAATCTGCAAATCCCTGGCCTGGAAGAAAAGTACAACCAATATAAACAACACTACTGTCTCCTTCCCACAAACTACAGAAAACTCTACTAAGTTTGTGGGGAGGAAACAGCAGTGTTTATGTACAAATGCAACAGAAAGCATGTAATGCACTCATTTGCTTACTCAACAGTAACACACAGAGGGCTGAATCTCATTCTTTCCCAGTTTAAAAGGCCCTTGGTTCAATGTGGATCCAGCACTTCCTTGTAGAGATACTAGTCCCATTTTCCAAATAAAATTCTAGTTGTTTCAAAAGTTCTAGACTTGGGTACTAAAGTTCCTCTGTAAAACCTGACCAGCACCACAGAAAGGACCTGTTGGGCATTGTGCATTCACACGTCTCTGCAAATGTCCAGTTCCTCCTGCACCAGCTAAAATGGTATGGAGGGCAATTCCTAGTAACAAAAAGGAAGGAATCAGGTAGAAGCTGGACAGATCTCCTTCCTGACAATATCCGCAACCACATTTGAAGTGTGCTGGTTTCTGCTGTAGCAAAAACTGCTTTGGGAAAATAGAGAAAACCCTATTTTAGAACTGGAACACTAAGGACAAATTTAAGCTGCTTCAGGTGCGTACTGGCAATTACGCAGAAACAACTTCACAAGGATAAATCACATTAAAAACAGTTACTGGGGCAGGCTTAAGCCGTGGTTGAGGGCATGTGAAGATGAGTCTGAGAGTTCCAGTACAAAATGGGAGATTAAAAATTTAATCACACTTTAATCCCCATCCCCCACCCCCATACGAATACCACTGCATCTAAATCACATCCATGACACAAACCGGTCCCAAATCAAACTGGTCCTTTTCCTCAGATTTGTCAATAAGGTAAAGAGAAGTCCCCGAAAAATGTTTGCCAACAAGTACTTTATGGGGAACAGTAGGCAGAGTCCAGGGAGATTAAGATAAACTCTTTTCAAAAAGAAAGGAAGTAGTAGAACCTACATTATAGCCGTGCAGAGAGGTGTATCAGTGCAAAATCTTTCTCAGCATTGCACCATTCCATGAAATACAAGTACTCTGCAAGGCTATGAGCCAACTTCTGGAACAAAAGGTGGCATTATATCCAGCCAAGGACAAAACTTGGTTCAAGAGATCTAGAATTCTCTTTGTGGGCCCTTCAGAGAAATAGATATTGCATATAAAAGACTGCACATTTGTCATACAAATAATGGGGCTGATTAAACATATCCAAATTTACCTTTTAAGTTCAAGTAACTTGTAAGATTCTGTAACGTACCAAACAGGTACAATCAAATGCTCAGAACAGATTCATTTCTGTTACAGTGTCATGTTTTTCTAAACTATCAGAGAAGATTTTTTTAGTTTACTATTGGTTTACTATTTGTGGATTGGACTGAATTGACCTGTTTGGTTTTGTCTGATAGGCTTTACTCCCACTGGAATCCATATCCGCCAGAATTTTAGCCTTAAAAACCAAAACTGAAAATTACTGCCCCCAACGAGTTATAATAGCATCTTCCCAATAGCTTGTTTCGGACCTCTTAGGACAACAGCAAAATCCAACAGTATGATCCACAAAATAAGATGTAATTTGAACAAGGGAACTCAGGCTTGAGTTACCCCAACTTAATCTCTGGTTAAGCAGGAGAGCAGAGCAGACGGGGAGTAGAGTGTAGAGAATTCAAGTAGGGGGCCAAGACAGGTAGGAGTGTGAAGCTGCTCCAGGCAGCAGGATTAGGACAATGTTTCCACTAGCTTCCTCAGTGGAAACCACATGAGCCATGCTACCTCATCAATAGGGGCCTCCGGTGGTCACGCAACAAAATCCAGAGCTGCTTCCAGGCTATATGCATAACAGATGCTTCTAATTCTGCAGTTTTTGCAGTGGGTCAAAGGAGCCTCCAGAAGCCTGACATAAATACTATTTACATGACTTATGTGCCCCAGTCAGGAAGAGAAAGCTATGGAAAGGCATCAGGTAGTTACTAATACTGGTGACTCCCATCTCAACCCCCGATAGGAGCTTGTTGATGGCTTAGCAGCACTCAGTGGTTGTAGCTTGAAGACTTGGCTTCAGTCCTTCAAGAGATCTGGGAATCTGTAGGAGACAGCAAAATCTCACTTCTGGTGTCACCAATTGGCTTTCACAGCATTGATGTCACTCACTAGGTTCTGTGCCAGGCAGATACCAAATATCTGAAATACAAATTGAAGACGTGCTTGTGAAATGCTTGTTATTGTGGTGCACACATACCCAATACACGACCGGCCTTCCTAATGTTCCAGATATACAGTATTTGCAATTCTAGAATCTCCAGCCAGAAAGTTTGGGGGATGCAGTCTTAGCAGCCCCTAATAATGAAATGGTGCAGCACGAAGCTATTTATTTCACTCTCATGGTTGGAGCACTCAAATCTTATTACTACAGGGCAAGTGACAGAGAGGCCTGGTCAGCTTTGCTCTGCCAGTGAACAGCCTATCTCAAAATTATAGAAAGGCAGCCTCAACACGTGGCCTCAAGTTTCTTTTCCCTGTAACCTAACAATTACAGAAATGTAATCTACAGCACCTGTTCCCTAGTAACTATGGGTTTGACTTCAACAAGGAATTTTTCATTTGCAATCCAATTGAAATGAATGGATCAGGTACGAATTGCAATCATCTGAATGGAACAAAGATACACAAATGCAGATATCCTTTCCATTTTGTTCACTTTGAAGTTCCCTACCTTTGATTGCACAGAATCACAAATAGGCTATTTTATCATGCCTAAGATGAAGTGCACGTGCAATTAATACAACTATTAACTATCCACTGAAAAGCAGCTTTTGCAATTCTTTCCAGCTCTTTTATCTACATAGTCCTATGAGATGAACCATTTTGCAAGATTCATGATTGACAGGTATCCACATATCTTGGATCTAATCCCACTGGCATCACAAAAGTAACTCAGAAACGGAGAGGAGGCAGGAGGATTAGATATGTTTGCCATGTTAAACTGAGGGAAATGGAGATAAAAATATACTAGTATTACTGTTATTTTCATTAGTATTATGCATTCACTATTATGATCATAATTATGAGATGGAACGCAAAAACTAAGCAACTGACTTCTCCCAAAAACTGGCCCTGTACATACTTGATTACAATGGGGTATGGTAAAAAAAATAATAACCTTCTAGTAATGGAAAAAAATCACATCCACCTAGAACACGTGTGCAATAGAAGTTCATTTGGGCTAAATACTTGCTCTATCAAAGTATGTGGCAAGAGAGCAGAGTTAATCTTACATGCTCTAAAATGCTATAAATAGGATAAAACTAGTTATCAGACTTAGGCACCATACTATGTTGGTAGCATCATTTTGAGGTTGGGGAGATTGAAGGTTCTTCAAAGCAACAATGAGAAGAGTCTACTACCTAAAAACTTCCTACTTTCACTCCAAAATTGGTCCTATCCCGTTCTGTAAGATCAATGTATTTCTGATAACTTCTGGCCATTCTCCTGGTCAATGGATGAAATGGCAGCCTTGAGTCCTGGGAAAGTTGCATATCAAGGATGGATGGATGGAGGGATGGTATTTCCATGGGGGGGTTACTTGGAGAAAGAATTCTCAGTAACGTGGAAGCTCATACCTGTAGAAGAGCCACACCTATAAAGGTCCCTGCCACTACAACGAGATTGTCCTGGAGCCACTTCTCAAATTGACCAGCACACCCTTTCGTGTGAATGAAGCTCTGCTGCTCCAGCTCCTGCAAAAAAAGGTACAGAAGAGCAACGGAAGGACTCTAAAAGCAGCACAAAGTGCAGTGATCACGTCTCCCCGCAGCCCAAATTCAGAAAATACAGTAGAATTTTTTGTAGCCTAATTAGAGGCTGTCCCTTGAACGTATGGCCAAATGCATGTGCTCTCTTGCAATCAGTGGCATTCTAATACTCCCACACAGACCCCTTTCAGAACCTGTGCTCTCACTCTACATTCAGACCATTCCTTTACGCTTATTCCGGTCCTGCCTTTTTTCCGGACAGACAGTCACCTCGTTCTTTCCACTAAACTTCCCCACCACACCAGCCTGACCCTCACCAGTTTAAGGCGGACATCATAGCCACATTGTGTATTGAGAACATCTTCCTGTCAAAAGAACAGACACAAAAGTCATTGAAGTCATCCTCATAAGGGAACCCAGAAAAGAGATTCACTGTTTCTCCCCTAAATATATCCAGCATTTGCTTTTCGTTCCACACGCTTCCAAATAATTTGCAACTTCTACCTTCAGCTTTAGCTCTTCTCCTCTTTCCCACCTCCACTCTGCCCTATCATGGTGAAGGAATTCCACGGAATGACAAATATATGACTGACACTAATTTTCTTATTTATTTATGTTTTAAATATGTATCCCACCTTTTCCAACAGGAGCTCAAAGCAGCATACACACTGCTACCTCCTTATCTCCAACCTGGGTTTCCATGCTCCTAGTCTAACAGCTCAGTCCCTGCGCCACATTTGTTCTCCAAATTAAAATTATCCATTTGGATAAGGCTGCATTTAATCTACGTATATTTTCCTAACAATTCACACAATTAGATTCCTATGTCAATACGAGGACCTTAAAAAAAACCTGCTCAGACATTATTTAGGTCTACAGGGGATGAGCAAAGGGAGAATCCATCTCACTTATTTCCATATTTCAGCTCCTTACCGCAGGATCCTTGAGACAGCAGGAAAAGGGCACCCCACAGCGCTCCCTGCTGGGATTGGAGTCAGTGCAGTTGAAATAAATGTTAAGGTTCCAGTCATTAGGTCCATGAGCCCCACAACACGACCACTGCGGAAGGAGACAGGGTTAGACTGGAAAGAATGCTCAGCAAACTGCAGCGCTCTGCAGTACTGAGCAAAAAGAATGAAGGAACTTTGACCAGCGTGGAAAATAAAAATAAAAACAGAAAATGGAGAAATGATTTAAGAGCGTGTAAGGTTTAATACAGGAAGCAATTTTGCAATGTTGCAGGTTCATTATCAGCCATGAGATGGCATGTTCACCTCTGGAGTGGCCTTCACACCTTTTAATTGTCTAATGATGAGTCCCTGCAGGAAACAGGAGAACTACCACACTCATTATTTGTTCTGCACTGTTAGCTCACTTGGTGAGGTTTGTCTGCAATCATGCTTTTCAAATTGCTGCTCTCCTGTACTTTCCTTATTGTTCATCCCTCTCTTTTATATAACAATAACCTGGATGCGTATGAGAAACAACATGCCTGAAATCACTCTTCTGTCTTATTTTCAAGAACCATCTGGTTCACCTGAAATAATATAGTGCGTTGCTATCAGCAAGCCCCTTCCATTATGAGTGTTTGTGACACAGTCAAGGAAATGAAAGGATGACAGGTCTGTGCAGGATTTTTAAAAATCCTTTTTAATAATTTTTCATCTTAAATTTCTTGTGCGAAATCTTATGATTACCTTTATAGCTTTTTGAAAGGAGCTCTTGAAAGCATTTTAGTACTAGTGAAAAGAATTTGGCGCCCACCCCCAAAACTCCACAGTTAAAATCATGCTGACGTATTGGCTTTTTAGAGCTATAAACATTAAATTCCATTGTATACATAGTGCAATTACATTTCTTAAAAAAATAACGTAGGTAGAAAAGGTATTTCAGTTCAAATTATAAAACTGAAACACACATATTCACATGATTTAAGAATAGTATCAGGAAAGATCGGGTACAACAGGGTCCCCAACTTCCAGGCCGTGGACCAGCACCAGGCCACGATATGCCAGAAACTGGGCCATGCAAGCAAGCAAAGCCCCATCTGCGGGATCCAGGCAGCAAGCGAAACCACACTGCCTCTGGTCCACAGAAAAATCTCTCTCCAAGGAACCAGTCCCTGGTGCTCAAAAGGTTGGGGACCACTGGGTTACAACATGCTGAAACAAAGTTGCGAAGATATATCCAATACTTCACTGGATACATAAAAATTATTATTATTAAATATCTTAATGAGGTATTTACACTGAACTGTTATCCAATTTCTGATTAATGCATTCAATCTCTTCTGGAATAGAAAAAATATGATCCATATTTGCTTTGTCCTTTTTAAGGACTGAAAAGCGACAGAAAATAAGTCAGTAGGATCCGGCCAGATGAACATTTATTCAGAATAAATAGTGTGCAATAAGCACACATATATAAAATATGTATATATGTATATACATATTAACATACATACTGAGGGATAAATTGTGGTGCATACAATCTTATCATTGCCATGTTAGCACAGTGATTTTCACTTATTTTTTAATTTATGTTTTAATTTGCACTAGAACATGTTTTTGTCATTCTCAAAAATTATAGAGATATTAATGCACTTGAAAAGAAAAGCATTTTAACACTGTTTTAAACACTGATTAAACAATAACATCTTGCCTTTCTGATCAAAATCATCTAAGCATGTTGTTTTTTATAATATTGTTGATTATATAATTAACACCAAAACACATTTTTGCTCACCTTTCTCTAGGTAAGAAAAAACTATGGAAGTAAAGTTGCTTAATGCTTAACAAAACAGACTTTTTTCTCAAATTGAGGAGTAAAAACTAATGGATGATATAAAAGATTATTTCCAACTAAATTGTCCATGTGCATATTATCCAGTGGGGACAACAGGCCTAAAACCTAAGTAGTTCTTGCCTAAGACCTACAAAAATACCCCATGAAACTACTTCAAGTTAAAAAGAAAATCTCAAAGTAGGAAAGTGACAGCAAAGTAAAAAATATATCCTAAAGTTAAGTGTATTTAAGATATCATTCTTATTTTATTATGCAGATACCTACTATCTCTTACCCCTTGTGACTTATTGAAGAATGTAGCTTCAGGGAATATATCTATAACACTAAGCGTCTGGATTATTACCACAACAAGGATCTATGAAAATAATTGTTCCTGCGCCTACAAGGGATTTAATGCAGCCCTGGAATTCTTTCTTCTCATCTACATAACTATGTGGTACCCATTATTGTAGCATGTTTAAAATAAGGAACATAATCCAGAAGAATTTATAATCTACTGCAATACCTTGTGTAGTTTAGAGCAGAAGAAACACATCAAAAAATGGTCTTAAGAGCAAGTAACAACAGTCTCCTGCATTTCTATATTGAAACTCTGCACAATAATTTATACAAATTATATCTCCTATATCTACGCATGAGTGAGAAGTCAAAGCTGAATGTCTGGGGGAATATTCCTTCAAAGGATAGAGACCAAACATATGTATATGTGTATGTACACATAACAGGAAGAGATTTTTAGGGGTGACTTTGTAAACCCAGGGTAAGTGACAACAAATATTTTGGGGGGACTGGTAATATTTCAAAAGCTGTCATGTTACAACCAGGATTCTTCCAAAGAAGCCTGAACATACACAAACATTACAAACGGACATATTGCTATAGGTAATTTACATAACTCACATATTCCTGAGCAAAGTCTATAAGGTTCTGGAGGTCTATGTCATCGCGATATGCCTTGACATTATTGTTAATAAAGAAGTTGAGCTGATCCTTGATCCAGTCCTTGAAAATGAAGGCCAGGACACCAGCTGTCAGCTCCAGGAAAAAGATGAGCCCCAGGAACACAGAGAACTGGTGCCAAAAGAGAGGTACATCATTAGTGTGCAAAACCAAAAGATCTCCCATCAGCATGGGAATATAATATCCTGCTTCAGGGTAAGGTTCATTCTCACATTGACTAGATAAGCACAAGTCGCAGGAAAAGAAGCTTTGCTTAAAATTTTGTCAGAGGATAGCTGATGCACTGAAGGACAAAATAAAACAAATGTTATATTGCTAGTTAATTTCTACGTTAATAAGCTGTTTTTTAAAGTTCAGTTCATATGGCTATATGGCTTCAAAGCCCTATATTGTTTTCCTGCCAAGGCAATAGAAGGAAATTGAGTTAATACTTTATTTTTCTTCATATCTCCCAGGAAAAATATAATATCCACCAATAATGCTGGTGTATTATTTTCCTAATGCTATCATTTCAACTTGCATTAAGCCCCTTGTTCCAGCTTGTATATACTATTCATTTCTCAAATATAAATGTAACTTTCCTGTATAATATACCAATTCAAAGCATTATGTCTTGTTTTCCTTCCAGTGCCAAAATAAAACTCAATTTCTATTATGCTTCTCATACAACAAAGCCTACATAAAATTTTCTGCGTCCTTGTCTAGTTTCCAAATAATGTCAAAATAATGCTACACTAAGAATTACCATATTATGTTTTGTAAGTGCTCCTTCATAATCCTGTAATATATATAGGCAGTTCTCAACTTACAAGAGTTCATTTAGTGACCGTTTGAAGTTACAATAGTACTGAAAAAAGTAACTTATGACCATCTTTCACACTTATGGCCATTGCAGCACCCCCATAGTCATGTGATCAAAATTCAGATGTTTGATAAATGACTCATATTTATGACGGTTGCAATATCTCAGGGTCATGGGATCACCTTTTGCAATCTTCTGACAAGCAACGTCAATGGGGAAGCCAGATTCACTTAGCAACCAGATTACTAATTTAAGATTACTGCAGTAATCTTCACTAACAACTGGCAAGAAAAGATGTAAAATGAGCCAAAATTCAATTAACAACTGTCTCGCTTAACAAGAGAAATTTTGGACTCAGTTGTGGTTGTAAGTTGAGAACCTGTACTAATATGTCTATTTTCTCTTGAAAATGAAGTGGACTAAGAGTAAGAAAAAGAACTGCTTGCCAATGTCACCCTGGGAGTTCTTGTCATGTCATGATTTGATCCACACAAGCCCAGCTATGCCAATAAGAAAAAAAAAACAAGAAGAGAAAAAGACATACAAATTTGAGGAGCAACGTATTCTCCCTCAGTGCCCCAATACAGCCAGTAAAACCCAGCACGAACATCACCCCTCCAACCACGAGGAAAAGCCAGACTGGGTCAAAGCCACCAAGGTCTGTGATGGATGACAGATTGGAAAGTACACCCTGGATAGAGAAAGACACAGAGCTGAAGTTGACACCACAGCCAAATTCCCTTCAGCAAAATATCAGTTTTCCTACATATGGATGAAAAAAACAACAACCCAATGGCATAGAATTTCCACTGTTGAGGTTATGTACACAATAGTTACTATACCAATTGTCTAATGATGTGTGAAAGGTAAACTATATATTTATACCATCATTCCCCAACTTGTTACCCTTCAAATATATGCAGATTCCTGACTGGAAATTCTGAGAATAATTTCCGGCTCTACAGATTGGCTGGAGAAGGAAGTGGTACATTAATCACAAAGCCAGAACAGGAGTTAACTGAGCAAACCTTAGCTTAGACTAACACTGATGATGTTACCTAGTCTGGGTAATGAAACATCTGCAAGAAAACACGCAAGCTCAAGAGGGCACCAAGGAACCCTCAAACCTTAGCTTACTCAGAAAAAAACTGCAGTTTTTAAACACACACATGTATTCTCCTATATTTATTATTTACATTATAAATTATTTGTTTAAAAATGTTGTATGTATACAATGTTAAAAATGTTATATGTATACAAAGTGATGAGAAAGAAAACGTGAACAGGTGTGGAAAGGAAAATAAGCTGTTTTTCATTATGTACATAGCTAAAATGCAGGCCGCTTTTAAGCAGCCAGAATTCTAGCAGGCAAAAACATCCTATTCTTTATTGCTGCAGTGGTTATTGACAGCTTTCCAATTTTAATTTAAACAGTTAGTTTTGTTCTATAAAACTGCATGGTTTTGGCTCCCGGATACCCTCAGGGTCCAAGTGTTCCATTCTCTGCATCAGATGACAAGGACACAAAGCCAAAGATAGCAGTACACCTGTGCTACACCTAGCATCCTTTTCGGTGACACTTTGAAAGGTGGAAATTGGGTGTTTACTGATTGATTTTGGGAACTTATAATGATTGGGCAGCTATTTGGGGGGGCGGGCAGCATATAGTTATTTTTCTATTTTATTTTAATAAGATTTTTAAAAATTATGTAATCCACCTGGAGTACTATGAGGGGAGCGATATATACTTTTCTGTAAGTAAATAAATAAACAAACTAAAATGTCCTTCTCATCTGGGCTCAGTGCCAGTTTCCAAATGAAAACTCTCGGCTGCTGTTTGTCATGAAAACAACATCAAGCAAAACTACTGGTGCCAAATGAGAAGGTGAGCCATTCTCAATAGGAAATCATCTCAGGGACCACAATCTACAGCTGCTTTTTCACAAAATAAAAATGGTCAGCGATGGGAGAATATATATAAATGTTATTTTAGATCTGGTTTCAGAAAATCAAAGCATGCTGGTAGTATGCGAAACGACTGGAGACAAAGATATAACATGATGAGGCTCACCAGCTATTGCTCAGCACATGGTCTCAAAGACCTGATTGAGCACAGTGCATTGCGTTCTAGGCTCATACTTAGCTATAAAAACGACTGAACGAATGGAGGGTGGGAAAATAAAATTGGCAGTGGAATGAAATGTCCATGTACAGAAATAGTAAACCTCTGAAAAACAAGTATACAGAAAACAAATGAAAACTTCTTATAAAAGAATTTGCTTCTTAGCTCCTCATGGGCACTTAGCTGGCTAATTGTAAATAATGTTGGACCAGAAGGACTCATTATTACTCATTTTTAGCCAAGTGCCCAAGTTGCATGCACACCCAAAGCCTTCGAGTAAAATTTTTTAAAAAAATGGTTAGCAAATTTCAATTCCTACATATAACTGAACTACTGAATTAATTATGCATATTTTTATTGAATTTAAATAAAACTTAACATTTTCCTGGAGCTACTCACTATTTTCTGGAGACTGGTCCACAGAATTCTACTATAAAATCAAATGAATAATTTGTCCAATTCACATAATCCAGGTATGGTTCATATACTCATACCAGAACAATTTATTACCTGGATACCAAGATGGGATCAGATAAAGCAATCAGAAAAACATTCCCCTTCCTGGCCATACTTACCTTTTCTGCCCAAGCCCACAAGCCAATGCCTAGGAAAGCTGCCCCCAACAACTGCAAAAGAGAAAAGGCCACAATCATGCATAGGATAACAATAGGGAGCAATTTAGCTCTATACAAAGTATGTAGAAAGACTGCAGAGGCAGGGGGAGGGGTAATTCTTGACTTATAACTATTCCTTTATAACTGTTCAAGGTTACAGCAGCACTGAGAAAAGTGTCTCATGACTGTTTCTCACATTTACGATGTAGTATTTACATGGTCACATGATCAAAATCTTGATGCTTGGCAACTGACTCGTTTTATGACGTTTGCAATGTCCCAGGGTCATATGATCTCCTGTTGTGGTTAGCCGGCAGTAGGTGCGGACGGCTGAAGAGAGGGAGGACTCAGATGAAGGGCCAGAACCATTAGAGAGTGGACTGCTGCCTTCAGAGTTTGTGGGGGCTGGCAGCAGTGATGAGGAGGTTCCCGAGGAGCCTGTGCCAAGTGCGTGTGCATGCAGGATTGTTCACAGGAAAGAGCAGCTACAACAGCACGGGCGACTTGGGAGTAAGGCTGCAAGGTAATGACGACTCCTTCAAGAAGATAAAAGCCAGCTGTGAAACAAACGTACTTTGCAGAAGGCAAAGATGTTTTGAAGCTCCAGCCTTGTGGATGTTCCAGTATCCTGAGTTTGAAGATTCTTGTATTGCAAATTATTTCTTGTCTGTTATCTTTTGTCTCGCACAGTTTGGCAAGGCTTGTGCTTATCACAGCTAATTGTTTTGCAAAAGCATTACAAGGTTTCTGTTCCTTTTGGATTGTATTTGATTTGTTGGAAAAGGGCCTGGGTCAGAACATCACCTTTACAAGCAAAGCCAATGGGGAATCCAGATTCACTTTACAACCATGTTACTAACAACTGCAGTGATTCACTTAACTGTGGCAGGAAAGATTGTAAAATGGGACAAAACTCACTTAACAACTGTCTCGCTTAGCAAAGAGATTTTGCCTGCCTCCATACAGTCAATTCCTGAGTATAATTCTTAACATTCTCCAATCAAGCAAAGCCAACTTTATGGTTGTATATATAGGCTAGAAGATCAAACTAAATCCTTGTCATTTGCCAACCCCATTAATATTAGCAGGATACCCATCACTTGGATATGGAGTCTAACTTAAGAGCTTTGGAAAACAGAAGGCTGGAGCAGTTGCAAGCTTAGCACTGTGTACAGACAATGGCTATACTGTTCCCACGGTAAGAATGGAACATTTCTAAAACAGCAACAGCATTGATCAGAGTCCTTCCCCTGCCCACAGGGTAAAACCCTGCCCCTCTTTCAATGTCAATTGCTATTTGTTTGCCATTGCCTACGGGGCTTTGTGAAGGTTATCTCAATAGGTGGAATGTGAAGAATTTAGAAATTGGCCTTATGACAGTATTTGTGATGTTGTATAAGGCCAATCTACACCAGGAGACAAGGAAACAATACAATGTGCAGAATATTATTAAAAATGGGGCCAATGTAGAGATAATTATATTGGCTTAAGAAATCATTGTTAATAATAAGCAGCCTCGGTGATTCTCTCGTGGATAGCTTAGACCACAATCTCCCTGAACATGAAAATGGGAAAACTATGTTTTATTTCATCTTATTAACTCTGGATACAAAATCAGAATCCTATTTCAGTTCACTTCATGTTCACCTTTGTAAAATAAGATTAAAATATAAGTCTAATATCAGAAGAATGCCAAACCTCAAATCTTGGCTTTTCAGTTATTTGATTTGATATGGAAAAGTAATAAAAGGCATGAATAAAAAATCTAATAAACAAATAAGCAAACATTCTTAGGTGATTTTCTCACATGAAACTTCTACGCCAAAAATTTCATTCCAATTCAATAATGCCAGTTAACACTTGCCAATTCACACAAATATAATCTATACTGTGCATAACTAAAAATATAAAATTCACTCAGTTACTTTTTCTTGTAAGAAACATAAAGTCCCAGGCTACAGTCAAGAAAAAGCTGGAAATGTTATTTGGGGTGTTCTTATTGGCCATCAATTTTAGAAAATCTGTCTGACTTTAAACATTTTTCTTTTCCTTATGCCATAACATCATGTGGCAACCTAAAATTAAGGAGAAATTTCTTGATAGTGAGAACATCATTGGAATGGTTTGCCTCCAGAAGCTGCCAGTGTTCCATCACTGGAGGTTTTTAAGAAAAGAATGGACAGTCATTTTATCTGGAATGGTAAAGGATCTCCTGCTTAAGCAAGGGGTTGGTTTAGAGGACCTCCAAGGTCTCTTCCAATTCTATTATTCTGCATTCTGCATCTAAACAATAGTTCCTGCCAACTCATAGCCAGTGTGAAAATCCATTTGTTAACATTTCCTATCTTTGCATCCTCCAATACTGATTAGAAGTTCTGGAAACTGCTCTCCCTACATATCTGGAATACTCCACTTGGCAATGATTCTCTCAAATGGATCTTGGAGAAGCTGAACTGACATTTCTCTCAATATTAATTTCTCGTTTTCTGGTGAGTGTTCAGTATCAGAATTTAATTTTTATTTAGCAAACATTGTTTTAACATCTTTTCATTCCAACTTGCTCCAATCATGTCCTTGATGTATACGAAGTATTGATATTTATGTCTTTGTGATTTATTTTTCTCCTGTGGGTTTTTTCCATCAACCTGTAAGTAATTACAATAGCAGTGTTCAAACTGGGCACAGTTCTTCTTTAAGAGTGGGAGGAAGCAAGAAAAAGAGAGGAAAGTAGGTGTACGTTGTACGAAACCAGTAAATCTTCTAAAGGAAAGATAAATATTCTGCATAATAAATAACGAGCTAAATCATAGGATTTCCTTTCTAAAACAGAATACAGAAATAAAGCAACCATGACCCATTTTATCTGCTCTGCTAGATCCTCTGTTGATCAGAAAATTACCAGGTATGTTTCGCCCTGCATGTCAACAGATTGAGTTTAGTCCTAAAACTTGCACAGTTTTGGCCAAGATAGTCTTCCCTGCTGGAACTCTCCATACCACCAAATAAAGTTATTCTAAAGTTGTTCAATTGTGGAAAAAAAATCTGTAATTTGTTTTTTACACAAGCAATAAAGTTAACACTGTTTTATCTTGATAATGAGGATTTTGATCTAACAGTTTTAATTTCTATTCCCCAGGTACTGTTGACAACTTGCTAGTTTATGAGTGTTTATCTTTTGCTGATTTTGTTATTTAATCTGCATGGTGAAGCATTTATAAGAAGTAAGATAATTCATTACTAATTTGTAGTACTACTTTTTTACTATGCAAAATAAATATCTTATATATAAGTTAAATATTTATAAGTATATACTGTAAAATAAACAGAAGATAGAGGAGCATACTGTATACTGGATAAGATGTGCATGGCTTAGTGTCTATTAAATAGGAGATATGATATGGGAATGTCTCAAATTAATCTGTTTCCTAGATGAATATAGGCATCCACTTCAAGATGAGATAATTCTGATTCAAACAGGGCCAGCACAATAAGGAAAAATCAAAACTACTACAATCAACTGCTAACTGATCTCAAGCTTTCTTTAACTGTAACACAATTATATCATAATTGTCCTTGAGGGACAAAACTAAGCATGCAATGAAAGTCACAATTAGGCAATCCGCTATACAAATAGACAAGTGAAAAAGAAAACAGTACCAACAGTAATAGGTGCTATCCTAAAACAACTGGAGCACCGCTTGAACACCTTCAGCATTGACAAATTCAATTCGGTCAATTGCAAAAGGCAGCTTTACTCAGAACAGCTTAAATCCTGTGACATTTCCTTTAGCCCCATCAAACATCAACATCTGCTATCCCAGGTTCTCGAGAAGGACCCAATAAACGAATGACAATGCCTAATCCAGTTTTTACATCTTACTAACTATGCAATGAACCATAATAATTTATGATACTATTATTTAATTAAATTATTAATCTATTGAATTTATTAGACCTGAACATCCTAATTTTATTTAAAAAAAAACCACTCTGCTTGAAACTGCCTTTGCAGTAGGAATCCCCATCCCTGGGGCCATGGACTGGTCCTGGTCCATGGCCTTTCAGGAAGCAGGTCATATAGCTAGAAGTGAGTGATGGGCAAGTGAGCATCTGTATTTGCAGACGCCTCAGTTCCACCTTAGATCATCAGGCATTAGATTCTCAAAGATCATCAAACTCCTACTAGAATAGAATAGAATAGAATAGAATAGAATAGAATAGAATAGAATAGAATAGAACTCTTTATCAGCCAAGCGTGGTTGGACACACAAGGAATTTGTCTTGGTGCAAATTCTCTCAGTGTACATAAAAGAAAAGATACATTCATCAAGAATCATAAGGTACAACACTTAATGATAGTCATAGAGTAAACTCTGTATGCAAGTGGTCTAGTTGTGCACTCTTCCTCCCCTCCACGAAATTGTTCTACAAAACCTGAAAATTGTTCCACGAAACCAGTCCCTGGTGCCACAAAGGCTGGGGACCACTGTTATACACTGTTAAATGTTAAATGTTAAATAGATCCTTGATTAGGGCTTGAATTATTAAATTTCCACCACTTTGACTATGAATGTAACTGCAGAATACCCAAACATTTATTATTATATAATAGTAGTTCATTAGCTCTAATAATAATTTATTAAATGTTTATGCAGCTGGGATCCCAGCTACATCCAACAACCTATAAAGGATGGGTTGGGAGTGACACAATGTGCTAAGTCATGGCTTGTTTAACTACAGTTTGTTGAACAAGTCATGCTGTATCATGCTAGCCACAATCCTTATTTACAAAACACAGTGAAAGAGTTCAGACAATGGGTGACAACCATCACACACCTTAACACCAGGTGTGAACCCAAATTAAGATACATGCAGCACTGGGATTTACAACAGAAATTATGTAAAATACGTGCAAGAAAGAATGAGGTGGGGCAGCTGTACTGTTTTCGCAGTATGAATTTCCTCAAAACAAAGGGATTAAGGAATTTCGGAGTGCAAGCCTACTAACGGAGCGGGCTTTTCATGATAAGATCTAAAGTATGCTGGCGCTAAATCGAAGCCGACACACTAAAATATAGTCATAACTTTTTGCCCCAGAGGAGAGTGAGAGGAGAAAACGCTGCTGTGTCAGAAAGAGACAGGCAAAGGGTTACATATCTGATTTTAGGAAAACCTTTCCTGCTTCTGCTGGAAAATGCCGAGAAACCGAAGCAGGAACAAGCGCTAGACTCGGAGCAAGACAGCGGCCGGTCTTCAAGTACCGACCGGGCGCCGCGAGAGGCTTTGGTGGGAACCAAGGACGTCCTTGCTGAAAAACTTTCGAGCGCCGAATCCGTCACGCTCAACGCGGCGCGGGACCATCCGGACGCGGCGAGCACCCGCCTGGCGCGACGAGCCTTTGCAAAGGATTCCGCAACTAGGCGAAAGGGAGCTTCCCCTCCTCTCTTCCCAGGAAACCAGCGACCGACCGCCGCCGCCCCCCGCCCCCCAGGCCCCGGACTTCGCTGCAAACGCCACGGAGGTGGGAACAGCCACAGCCCGGTCGCTCCATCCGTCCTGGCCTCCTCCCCTCCCTCCGCCCAGGTAGAAGCGGTGCAGGCGCCCATCCGACCGACCGCTCGCTTCCGCGGGACGCGACTCGCTCGCTTGCTCGCGCTCACCCACCCAGAAGAGCACATTGGAGGCGAAGAGCAGGTATTTGGCGCAGCAGCTGACCTGAGGACCCTGGAAGTGCTGGGCTTTCCCTGGCATGGCGAGCGCGGGGCCTGAGCTCACAGCCCCATGCTTCCCCTCAGCCGAGGCCCAGCGCCGCCGCGGGACCGTCTCGTCTAGCCCGCCCCCTGGCGGAATTGAGGGAGAGCTGCTGCAGCGGCACGCGCGTGCACGGTTCCTCAGTCTCTCTTGTCTGTCTGTCTATCCGGACTTCGGCGGAGCCTGTGGTTCCTCCGCGCTCTTTCTCACGCCGCTGCTCTCCGCTGGGTTCTCGGAAACCGTGTACCGTACGGGCCCTCGGGAGCACAGGAGCCTCTCTAACTGATCTCGCCTGGCCAAAGGTCTGCTGAGGCCCGAAATAGAAGCACTTTCTTCCGAGACATAATGCAAACCTAAAGAAATTACGTTTATTTGCAATAAATGCTCCCTTCTTCCTCGTCTTAGTTATAACTTGTATTTTATTGCAGTTTTATACATACATGCCTGTATATGTATATATATTGGCCTTGTGGCGAGAAGGGTGACACATTTAATTATTTAAATAAATGCAACACATCTTTAAAAGTTAGGGTCGTCCCCGTCCCCCCCAAAGGATTGGGATGTAGGGGAAGGTATACCTATTGCACAATGCTTTAGTTAGACTGCAGTATGCTTTTCTGCTTCCCACCATCATATGTTGCCCTCTCAGAAAAAGTAGCCCCTTTTAGTGACAAAAAATTCCAGTCAACCTTCTGTTGTCCCAGAGATCTCTCCCACCTGGGGAGCTCTGTGCAAAAATTCACACTATATACACAGAAAGCTGCACCCCTTTAGACAAATACTAAAGGGAAAATGGCCACAAGCTTCTGTTGTGAGAGTGGAGAGCAGAATAGAGCAAACATTTCATGACATCTAAGACCAACTGCTGAAGATGTGTCGTATGGTCTCCCTTTAAAAAAAATCCAGAGAACTTTACATTAATAAACAGGAATTAATATTAGTTTAGGTATTGGAGGGGGGCCTCCAATTTCAGTAGATACTGAAACCACTCGAGCCATGGAGGCTTACTGAGTGACTTAGGGCAAACATTTTCTTGGCCTATCATAAGAGTCGTGGGGTAATAATAGAAGTGATGTTACTGTTTTAATCTCCTGGAAAAAAAGACATTCAATAAATCTTAGAAAAATAATCAAGTAGTCAAAACATACAACCACAATTGGGACCAGAATTTGGTGATCAATCAAATTAATAAATGAATCATCATAGGCTGGACCTGGTTTTATGACCCTTTTTAGTGAGGTCATTACGCAAATCACACTGTCACTAAGTTAATCCAATTAAGCTTCCCCAGTTGACTTTGGTTGTGGGAGCTGGCTGGGAAGATTGCAAATCAGATCACATCAGCACAAGATACTGCAACCGTCATAAGTGCAAGCCAATTGCCACATGCCCAAACTACAGTAATGCAACCACAAATGTGATGTCATAACTTAGAGGACAGGTCCCAAGTCACTTTTTTCGAGGTTTCCAAGGTAACATCATACTTGCCATACTATATCCAGTTCTGGTCACCATAGTATGAAAAAGATGTTGGGTCTCTAGAAAGAGTGCAAAGAAGAGGAGAGAAGATCATTAGGAGTCTGGAGGCTAAAACTTATGATGGATGGTTGCAGGGTCTGGGTATGTCTAACAAAGAGAAAGACTAGGGGTAACATGATAGTAGTCTTCCAATATTTGAAGGGCTGTCATAAAGAAGAGGGGGTTAATCTATTCTCCAAAGCACCTGAATCAAGACACAAAGTAACAGATGGAAACATATCAAAGGGAGAACCAACCTAGGATAAATATTCTGACAATTGGTGGTTTGCCTTCCAAAGTTGTGGGTGTTCCATCACTGGAAGTTTTTAAGAGATTGGACAGCCATTTCTCTGGAATGGTATAGCTCACCTGCTTGGGCAGGAGTTGGACTAGAAGACCTCCAAGGTCCCTTCCAACTCTATCTTTTGTGTGTGTTCCATAATCACATGAATATCATTGCCTTTGAATAAGAAAGTGAGGAGAGATGTTCAAAGAAAGGATAAAACATAATTCAAGTAGCCTCCCTAAGATGATTAATGATGGACTATTACTACATTATATTGAAACACAATACTACTTCACATCTTTCTTATCATAGTAACATTAGCTACTTCCTGTCTTCCACAAAAAGGTTCCCCCCATCCTTACTATATTCTTCCTGTCAGTTTAACTACCCAATTCCTAAGTGACTTTTCCTCCTGAGAGCTATTTTAGTAGACAAATCATTTAAGACCCTATTTTTCCACTTCTTTGCCACTTATCATTTATTAATAATTCACTTTTCCTCTTTCTTCCTCTATTAAGTTAGCACAAGTGTTATTTAATATGAAACAGGAATGTACTCATTTAAAAAAGCTTCCCACCTACATATCTTATCTGAGTAATAGTGTTATCCATTAGCAACCGATATAAACGTTATGTACCAAATTCTGAGCATAGGGATTAAAGCTGCAGTGGGCGTTCTCCACAGAGAATGGTTTTTTTTTATAATTAACCCCTATTTAACCTAATCCAATCAGGCAGTTCCCACATCAATATTTTAAGCATTTTTTTTTTAAATGAAAGATGTACAATCATTGATGTTCTTGTTAATCATTAAAATCCATTATCCAAGTTATTTAACTCTGCATGAGCCAGGGCCCAAAAGATCTGAGGGGAAAATCCCATTGGTTATAAGCTATAAATGCTCTGGTTTTTATTTGTGTTAGTAAAAGAATAACAAAGAATGGGCCTTTATCTGGAGAGAGTGGTTGGTATCAATTTTAGCTGCTTCTGAAGCATTTGGAACTTGTATTGAGTCTTGAAAGTTACTTTGACTCCAAATATGAAATGGGTAGCACATATAAGATTAAATTAGATTCCACACCAAAGGATAGTAACAGTGCTGTTGATGGCTGATCTAGAAAAGATAAAAGTAGATGCTGATTTCGGTCTGTTCTTCATAACTTAGAATATATAAGGTCTGGAATGCATCAATTATCAGTCCCATCCCTACAGATGTACATTTATATGCACATGTGTACATGTGTACATCCTATAGAATTGTTTCGCTGCAGGTAGCCATATTTGTGTAGGCAATGCCAGGGCTAGTTACTACAGGCAAACATCCTGTTGCTTGCATTATTCATAGCAGTTAATGAATAGCAGTGTTGAATTGCCCAGCATAAACCTGGTGTCATCTCGATTGCAGAGGCTAATCGTAGAAAGTAAAGTCACTGCCCTTCGAGTCAGCTGCATAACATTCTTCACAGCTACACAAGCTGTTTCAGGGTAGAGTGCCCCTTTCAGTGCAATGGCTCTTGCACCCAGCTCATTCAGTATCTGACAGGAAGAGTTTAAACACTGGTGGCTGAAGTTAACAAGACCAGAGTATGCTTATGTGCTACCCAAACTCCATACTTAAGAACTGGTTCTGTAAGGCTGAGTTCCTTTAAGCCCAGTACATAGATCTTCAATAAGAAAAAAATTGCATGATTGAACCACTTTTTCACAAAATGCACTTCTTTTGGAAATAGCAAAACATTACATCTTTTTATTGAAAATAAAGTATTTTTTTTCTATGTAGTACCTCACCTTGAGGTCATGTAAAATTGGAAGGAAGTCTAGTTTTAGGAACAGATTAGAAGCAAAGAGGCAAGTTCTGTTTCTCGGCAAACTATTCTGCTACCTTGGTACCAAGTAGTTCTCACAATCCTTTTGACCACATTGTCTAAGACTAAGTCTTTTCTGATCACAGAACCAGATACACGAAGCACATTCTGCTTTAAGTGACGCTTTTTTAGTTTAATGGCTTAAACGTGACTTAAAATTGAGGGTAACAGGAACGATTTTGCTCCCAGTACAAATACTTTCCATTCAACTCCAGTCCAGTCAAGAATTCAAAATGCTTGGTTACAACATTTTAATGGGAAGAGCAGAGACATACTAAATCTTCATGTAGCTCATCTTTAGCCATCAAGCCCAGTGAGTTCACACGATAAATCTGCTCTTCATAAGGGACCCACTCTTGGTAGCTGTGTCTGCATGAGCCTGATAACCAATTACCACTTTTGAAGAGAGGCCCAGGTGTTCCTTATACACACGCCTGAAAGCAAGAACAAAGCAATTTTGTGTGAGCGCCATTAAAGACATCAATCCCCATTGGTTTTTACTTCACACATTTCTTATGATTCCTTTTAAAGAAATCCCATTTAAGAAATCTAGAGCCATTTACAATAAAAGAACTTCAATAAAAAAAGGAAAAAACCAATAAAAACATACACTAATACATTTTGTAAAATAGAAAATACAAAGTGAAATCCATAAGATACATTAAAACAGGCTGTCACCAGGGCCCACGGGCTGCGGCCAGGTGCCTTGTGGAGTGACCACCTCAACCTCGTGCCAGAGCCAGCGAGGAGGAGAGGAGGCGGGGGGGACCAGGAAGAGCACAGAAAAGGCGGTGCCATCAGGGCCCCTCCGTGTGCGCGTTGCCCTGGCGGTGCGCCCCGCGCCACTTCGCCCCTGCTGGTCCATTGCCCCACGCTGTTCGCCCCCCCGGCTGCCGCTGCCCCGCTTCTTCCCCACCGCGCCGCTTCACCGCCACCCTGCCTTTCTCCCTGCCCGCCGTTGCCCCGCCCCCCCCCGCTGCTTCTGCCCCCCGCCCTGCCCTCGCGTTTCTGCCCTGCCGCCGCGCCCTCGCCACCGCTTCTGCCCCCCGGCCTTGCCCCGCCAGTGTCCCAGGGAAGGTGAAAGGTTGGACACCTGCATTAAAATGTGAAGAAAAAGTAAAAGCAACAAGTTGCCAATCATGACAACACTCCAACATATCATATTGCTGTGTTTGTTTGCTTGCTTTTTTAATCTCAGCTGATTATGTTCGTTTTTTTACAGTTGTGTGATTTATGATTTTTTTAAAAAAAACATTAGCTGCCCAGAGTTATATATTTGAGCCATATAAATTGAGAGGAAGAAAGAGTGAGGGTGTGTGCCTGGGAAAATTAATCTGCCTTTCCTAGGTGCACAAAGGGCAGGAAGCCTGGCATCAGGCTTTCTAAAGACCATGGGACCTGCCACTGGAAAGGCCAACTCTCTCACCATACCTCAGTCTGGGAGGGCCCCGCCTGAAGGTGACACTCACCCAATATGAATTACTCCATCCCGGTTCTCTGCCTCCCGGGTCCAAATGGCAATTTTGTCTCCTTTGGCACGAATATTGATGACTGCCCCACAGACATCATCACTGTAGTCGCAGAACATCTCTCCAATCAGGCACAGCAACTACAAAAGGGGGCAGCCAGAAAATCCAAATGAAATATACAGGGAACCAGATGTCACAGCATTTGTCTGATGTACCAGGTTTTTTTCCTTCCCCAAAGAGTTTAATATTGATATGGGGGAAAGACTAGAATCTTAAGAGATAAATTAAGGACTAATCTTTTCTACACACTGGGAACCTAATAGGTGAAAAATACTTAAATCAAAAATGTGTCTGCGTTCTTGGGCTGCAAAAATTCAAGTGACCCACATAACATTAACCAAAAAAAATAGAGTTTTCTATATGTAGTTAGTTCTCTTAGTTGCCTGCTGAAGCTCCGGATTTGTGCAACCCATATCTGGTAGCCCTACTGTGTTCAGGGTTATGCAACCTCTGTTTAACATCTTTTCTCTCTTTTCCAATATGTTTTTCTGCTTCTGTCCAATAAGCTGTTGGAAAAGAGGGGGAAGGGAAGCACACCAGATGTCTAAACTGATGGTTTTCAAACACCTTTTAAATTAGTCTGAGGGCATATTGCCCATCTCAGAATAAGCTAGTGTGGTCTTATTTGTGGAAGGAATTACTGAAACTGAACAATTACGTAAGTAGCCCTAGCTACTAAAGAGAGACAGGGATGAGCTTTTGGATCCATTACAGAAATATGGCCACAATCCAAGAACCACCCAGTTTGAGAAATTAATGGAGCAGAGGGAAAAATATAAACTGAATTCTGCTTGCTTACTTACAGTCTCTAACCAGAAACGGTCAAGTTCTGTACGCCGCTGCTGCTTAGCCAGTGTGATCAGCCAACGACCACCATGCTTATTCCAGTTATCTTCCCACATGGGTTCAATTCCATCCTGGGTAGAAAAATGTCAAAGACAATAATTGCTTGCTATGTACAGAATAAGGAAGATGACCTTAATGAAGATATTCAAGTTCTGTTGCCACAGCAACAAAAGATAAAACATGTTTTAAGTCCAGAATGTCCAGATAACATTTAGAAGAAATTCAGACAGGCACCATCCTAATTTACTGAACTATAAGGAGAAGAAGAGGGACAACAAAATCAGCCAGTCTCAATAAAAGTAATTTTAGGATCCTTGCTATTGATTTCTTGGTCTGGCCTACCTAATGGAGCTGATACGACCTCCTATGAGTCATACATATGAGTCATACACATTCTCACTATGTATTAAGCTACCGATACATTCAGTTGGGAAGCACTGGTTTTGTGCCAGAAAGCAAGGCATAAAATTAAATCATTATTCCCTAATATGGACAACTTCCAAATATGCTGACTTCCCAGCCAGCATAATTATTGCAGATACAAGTTCTGTATTAGGACAATGCACAAGTTGAGAGAGTTAAAGCTTCATAATAAAGAGATCCATCTCTATTTACCTTCATATAAGAAACCCTCATGTAACAATTCAATGGGTTTAGGGTCAAGTTGTTGGGATTTAAGGCCTGGAAAAGAACTTACTTTGAAAAGAGAGTAGTCACAGCCAGAAGTCAGTTTACTAGCTAGTTGGATATGGCTATATAGTCTGCAATTTCAAGAACAGGAGATAGAGGTTAGCAATATAATTGATTGGCTTTATTTCAATAAGAAATCAAAGTAAATTGCATAAGTATCACCAAAACTCCAACCCAGACATTTTTTCACTAAAACCAGGTCCATATCACAGGAAAGCATTATTAACTTCCTACAGCATACATCTGGCCTAGCTGCATTTTACATATTTCAGGTGGCATTTTTAGCAAGGAGATACAATTCATTTTCCAAGCATTAATGTCAGTGCTAACCATTTTACCTTCATAATTATTTAAGGAATAGTTGAATAAAGATAAAGAATTCAGTGCCTAGATTTTTTTTTCCTATAGAATGAACCAGTGAGAAGGAAGGCAGGATTTTTTTTTTCCCAGCAACGATGTTATGGTGAACAGTTTTCTTATTGGCTCACTCTGTCTGTAGATGTTTTAGGTGACTTAAAAAATTTTTTACAGGTCCTTAAATGGGAGAAATGACTCAATGACTTCACTGATCTCACAGCAATTGCCCTGAATTGGGAAGGTAGGTGCATATGATCAGACTAATACACACTATCCTTCTGATTCCACTTTAATATGCAGACAGGATCAATGCAGGCTACTGTATTTTGAGTCTGCAGATTCCTCTCAGGCAAAAGAAGCCTTGGTGAAATGGAGGAAAAATGGATTCATCTGCTCCCTTTCTTCCACAGTAGATAGCAAGACTGTTCCTTTTTTTTCCTTTCCACGTGGAGGCTAGCAGTTTTTCTTTCTCTTGTGTGCAAAGTGATGGTGGTTTGCTACTCCAGGACCATCTCTCCTTTTCCTCATCACTAACAACCTTCAACACCCTGTTTCTAGTGCCTGTTTGCAGGTAGTCCTTAGAACATACCTTCCCTTTCTCCTCCAATATAACTACATGTAAATACAGCTACAGCTGCTGGGGAAAGCACCTGATTGTAAGATTACAATCAGCTGTACTTTTAACAGTTGCTTGAAATGCATTATAACAGGGGTATCAAACTCACAGCCTGCAGGTCACATGTTGGCCCCGGCCCCACCTGGTTTAGCAAAGTGGGGGAGAAGTCCCAATAGGTCACATGACGATGCCATGATGGCATGAATTTGACACCCCTGCTGCATTAGAAGAATAGTAACATCCCAATGATTTCTTTTTTTAGTAACTGCTCAGATTTTTATTTTATTTTTATTTTTTTGCAAAGAGCAGCAAATTCATGGATGATGTTCTGGAGACAAGGGTGGAAAAGGCAATGTGTTTTTGCTTTTTGTGTGAAGTAGGCGAGGTACAATATTTTTATTGCTCCAGGACAATTAGTAGCTTGGGATAGAAAACTGGATGAATGTCATTAAACAACAACACCCTGCTATTCATTAGCTAAAAGACCACTTGTTGCTTCACTGAGTTCCTGTGTTGCAAAGTATGGAGCAATTTACAAGAAGGGAGCTGGCACCAAATTTTGTAGACTGCAGTTCACATGGGAGATACATGGTATGGGACTGTTTTTGCTACAGTACTGTAGGTTCAGCTAGTTAACTCTCTTGAAAATAAAGATCCAGTCTGCGTCTCAAATGCAGGCGCACCTCAAGAATTCTTTAACAGGAAAGTAATACAGGTGGTCCTTGGCTTACAACAGTTTGTTTAGTGACCGTTCAAAGTTACAATGTCACTGAAAAAAGTGACTTGTGACAGTTTTTCACACTCCTTTTTGCGACCTCCTGATGAGCAAAGTCAATGGGGAAGCCAGATTTACTTAACAACCGGATGTCTAACTTATCAACTACAGTGATTCACTTAACAACTGAAGCAAGAAAGGTTGTGAAATGGGGCAACAATTCGCTTAACAAATGTCTCACTTAGCAACAGAAATGTTGGGCTCCATTATGGTCATAAGTCTAGGGTTACCTATTGATCTAAATGCCATGTAGGGAAGAACTGCTTTCCATAACCGATTCATTTGGGAAAACCTTTGTATCCATTGAGTTACTAAGAAAGCTATAGATACCCCAAGGCTTTGGAATAAGGTAGACCTTTCTCTATATCAGTAAACAATATTCTAACAAGTCCCTGTATTTGTTGACAGTGGGGAAAAAATATAGCAAGGTGGCATTTGCAGTATTAATAATTTATACAGAAGTTCTCCAGAATCCTCTGTTTTTTTTTCTCTCTGGTCAATATTGCTGTTTGATCCACATGCTAAATGACATAACCTATAATCATATTACTTCTTCAGGATTGTATGACTGAAATATTATCATGCACGGAAGAAGATAAGGATACACTCACGCCCAGAAGTCTTCCACAGTATCAAACTTGGTAACAAGCCGCAAGTTATCTTGCCAAGTTTTGCTCTTGTCATTTTTGAAGAACCACAAGGCCCACCTATGAATTAAAGGAAGGTACAGTGAAGGTAATGGAAAATGCTCTTTGAAAGCCAAGCCAAATTACCCTCATGCTTCTTAATGCTTTTGGGGGGGAACTGATAAGTGCTCCATGCTCAGCTAGGTCTAAGTGTATCATAATTGATATTTGTAGCCAATATATATTAATTTTTCAGTTTAGAATGCCTGAAAAAAGATTAGGCTTTTCTCTCTTTCTCCTTTGTTTGTACAGTAAAGAAATATAAAAATGGGAGTATTTTAAGCATTTGATAATGAACAAATATATTATTTGGAGAATCTGATTCCTGCTCATAAGACAAAAAAGACTGAAGACAGTTAATATACCTGTAAGCTGAGAGTATTTTCTTATGTGGTATCTATAAAATCTGCAGATGTACAGAAGTTTCTTTTTGAGGACAAACCACCAGACATTTCTTGAAAATATATACAGTATATCCATTTTAGTATACTTAAATGCTTCCTTTAGCGACATTTAAATGTATGTGTTCTAGACACTTATAGTTCATAAAAGAAATGGCAAGTACGAAAAAAGAATATTGAAACCCAAGAACTGGACACTGGACATAACAAAATAAAATGGTGTACACCATTTTATTGCTAATACCTGTTCTGTAGGGGGTGCTTGGTGATGTGCTCTGCAACTGTCTCCCCTCTCTTAGTCTTGTGCTCCTGATGTTCTTCATGTGTGCTTGCCTAATGGTTGAACAAAGGGGCAATGCTATGGCAATTGACAGGACAGTCATTTTCCCCCAATTATTCACCCTGAAGTCTTTACCGCCTAAACAATAACACAAGCTAAAGATGATAAACCCTGTAACAATAAGGCATTGCAGATTAAATAAAAGCCAACCGTTTTTTTAGAAATTGAGAAGCCCATATATTTCAGGCCCGTGTTCTTTCTCAAGAGCAAATCCAAAACTAGAAAGCTTTTATGTAGACATACAGCATTAAGACGCAAAACCTATCGATGTGCTTTTTCTCCAGAATGGGAGAAGCACATTATTTCTCAAAGTTTGGAAAGTTTCATATCCCAGGAATACTAAGATTCCCCCGCTCCCCCAAGGCCTGTTCTAGCCCCAAGGAAAACCTGCTCTAGCTTCATGTATTTTAAATCCCAAACAGACATAGTTCTTGCAGCATGAAACATCTACTGGAAAAGGCTGAGCCAACATTTCAAAAGCCAGGAAACAAGAGTGAATAAACCAAGACAATTCTTGGCTACGCTGTATTAGCAACATTACAAGCTGCCAAAATGTCTAACTTTTTCCAATTCAAAGAAACAGGAAAACACACAGTTTGATGCCCCTAGACTTTAGTACCATATTCATTTTATATACAATCCCTAAGGGAAGCAGAGGAGGAGGCTGACACTGTAGATTTTGCAGGTTTTGTTTAAAGAGCTAAGGAGAGTAAATAGATCTAGGAAGGAAGACTAGCTGCCCAATGAGCTGATAGCCTCCTTTTCATATTAGCTAGTTTAGGCAAGTTATCTTGGGCCTGCTGGTATTTTCTTCAAGGAACAGCTTGAAAATTGTTTTCATAAGCAGAAACTTTATATTCCTATTCCCTCAGTCCTTTTAGTGTTGTAGAATCAGTATATAGCATGTAGACAAAATTTACATGTTCTCCAAGCATAGATTCATTTTAGTAGGCCTACTATAACAACAAGAGATTTCCCCAACATGCAGAATTTCTTTTGTTATAAAGATACAGGAAATCCCTCATTATAGCTAGAAATACAGGAACTTTGCTAGCTTAAGTCAAAGAAAAGCTTTCCATGCAGTTTAGACCATATAATGTAGGTCTTCTGATTTATCTAAGCAGTATTAAGATCGTAGTCTGGAATACATGCCATGTTAGAAAGGTTCACTATGTATATTTGCTTGGAAGTATACTGTATCCCATTGCATTCAATTGAATTTAAATCCTGCATGATACAAAGTAGAACCTTACTTCCCATATATGAATCAGTCTAGCTCTATTTCCCCCCAGCCAAAATGAGTTCTCAAGAAGTTAAACAACTGAGTTGAATAATTAACCCTCCATTTTTATGAATACTATCTCTACAGCTTTCAACTTGAGAAGAAAAGGACAGAAAGCTCAGGAAAAAAATAACTAAATTTTATATTACCTACCATATTTGCTGCTGCCATGTTTTATACAATATTTTTTCCAATTCTTTTTACCAAAAAGGTACTTGGGAGAACCTCTTCAAATCCCCAAACCAGACAGACCTTTCTTCAAAAGACAAGAGAGTTGAGTGCATTTCATTTGTAGAATCTGCTAACTACCTTTATTGGGTGGAGCATGACATGCAGGGCAAAACAAGGTCATTAGAATACCTTTAATGTTAAAGGACCTGAGCCAATTTCTCTGACAAAATTAGAACAAAAACAGAATAGAGATCTGGCCAGATGGGAGAGATAGTCACTGTGAAATTGAACACAAGAGAAATGCTGAATGACAGCAATTGTAGAGTAGAAACTGGATGTGGGTTTATTTTTTAAAAGAGGCTAGCATTTGAAGAACTGGTCACTTTCCCAAGTCAAATAACACCAGATTCCACCAAGGTTGTAGGAAGCTGTTGAGCATCATGCTGCCAGTTGTCATCTATCAGCCTGTCCTTGTCTGCTCAACCCACATCAAGAGAGGGCAAGATAACTGGATGCTGTACCTAGGAAAATCTTGGGACATTTTCCTGTTTCAGACCAAGAGAATAATCATCCTATCCCCATTCTGCCTAGACTGAGAACCCCCTGACTGACACAAGATACTGATGCTTGTTTCATTTGGTCACCTAACTTCATTGGGCTTTTACAGGGCTGACCACTTTTGATAGCTGCCATTTGTTTCAGGTATTCTTGCTCAAGGCAATGGCCTAATAGGATGGGTGAGGGACTGTTGATGCTTTTTGCTTGCTTGCTTAAACAGGTAATTGAACAAGTAGCCAAGGAATGAGTGTTCCTCCGTTTTGGATATTGTGGGAGCAACCACAGTTCAGCTGTAAGCCTGCAGCTGTCTGAAGCAGTCTGATTGAAAACAGCATTACAATTTCTGAAGGGTAATAATAAAGAATCCAATGGCACCTTAAATTAATTTATTGCAGTATAAATCCTTGTAGCCCACAGTCCATCATGTACATAAAATTTATTTAAGTTTGCACTTATCCATGAGTGTATTGGTAAACATGATAAGCAGCTAAATCAGATTTTAAAAAGCTCTTAATATTATTATGTTGGTATTTCAAGGGACTACTGAAAAGTGGTCTTGACCAATCTTCCCTAATTTGCTGTCTTTCAGATGTGTTGAACATCAGCACCTGTAATTCTTAAACCAGAAGACTGAGATAACATGCAAGTATCTTTTCACTGGTAAACTAATTTACCCATTCTTTCATTCAGGATCAGGCTTCAAAAACCAAGAAAAACATGCTGCATAGTTACTTCTAACAACTTTCCTTTATTGTTCCTCTCCTATAGACAGCAATATTGCCAAACTAAAGCAACTACTTGCATCATTAAAAAATATACTCCAAGAACTTCAAGGGATAAGCTATCTTGATCTCTTTTTCCCCAATCTAAACTTTGGTCCTCTGGAACACGAGTCTCCAACCTTGGCAACTTGTGGACTTCAACTCACAGAGTTCCTCAGCCAGTAAACTGAGAGTTGAAGCTGAAGTTGAAGTCTTCAAGTCTTCAAGTTGCCAAGGTTGGAGACACCTGCTCTTGAATGTAGCCCCTCTCTCCTGGGAATCCAGGCTACATCCACCATTCGGGTCATAAGCAATAGAATTCCACTTAATGTTGTATTTCTGTGACTTTATGCTGGAGTTTCCATTTATAGCTTCCTGTTCAAGAATGATCACTGTATGAATGCCATATCCTGCAGACAAAATTGTTCCGCCTTTTCAAGTTTTCTGATGTCAGATTTATGTTAGGATTTTGTTTTCTGCTTTCCTTTGTCCTATGTGCATTTAATGCAGTAAGTATTTCCTAGTAAATAGTATCCTGCTGAAAGATGAGAAGGAGGCTGATTTTCTGTATTCTGCACAGCAGTGGATTTGTACACTGTGCATATGCAGATAGATAAACTCAGCAAGACGTCCATAACCAAGTACATTTATTAATTCATCGGGTATCCTCATGACTCACATTTGTGATGAAGTTCTTCTTTAATGACCAATCCTTTGTATATCTGCCTTGTAGGTAAAAGATGGTTATCTCCTAACCCATCTCGTAGCGATAGAAAGCAGCTGCCATGAGTTAGAGAATTCAGGCAAAGTGAGGAAAACTCCCCCAACCCATCGAGGGTCAAATTAGTGACCATTCGGGATTACAGATGTGGCCATGTGACATGAACTACATTTCCCAGGATACCTTTAACTACATGTACCATGATGCATTCCCTTAAGGGGACAGCTCATAATTCCTAAGTAACTATCCAATTCCCATAGACTGGCTGGGACAGCACAGCTGACATTATTAAGCATTAGCATCATGTACCTGAAAAGATTCAAGGATAAGATTGGCATCTATTTTTGTGCTAGGCTGTGGTCCCAATTCAGATAATCCTTGACTTATAATCACAATTGAACCCCAAATTTCTGTTGCTAATCAAGACATTTGTTAAATGAATTTTGTCCCAATTTTACAACTTTTCTTAACATCGTTAAGTGAATCACCGCAATTGTTAAGTTAGTAACATGATTTGTTAAGTGAATCTGGATTTCCCATTGACTTTGCTTGTCAGAAGGTTGCAAAAGATGATCACATGACTCTGGGACACTGCAACCATCATAAATATGAGTCAGTTGCCAAGCATTTTAATTTTGATCACATGACCATGGGGATGACGCAATGGTCATAAGTGTGAAAAACAGTCATAGGTCACTTTTTTTCCAGTGCCGCTATAACTTTGAACAATCACTAAACAAACACTCGTAAGTTGAGGGCTATCTGTATTGGTGTCTTTTCATTACACATTCTGCTTATGCTGATAAGCGGCTCTTACAGGAGTACAGTATTTACAGGAAATAATATGCCTACTGTTTAAAACTGACAGAAAAGAACCTCTATGTCACTGATGATGTATCAGAAAGCAGTTTTAATTGGAGAATTGATGGTGTCCTCTCACTTTTTTCCTTCCAGATTTTCCCTGTTATTTCTCAGCATCTCGTGGATTTGGTGATCTATATTTCATTCATTAGAACAAATATGATAGTTCATGTCCAACGAGTCAGAACCCAGGTTTTGCAATGCCTTCCCTGTTTGGTTCTGATCAGAAATGCACACACAGCAGCTGATAGGTCTGTACTCCTCCTCCCCCGTAATATGTTTGGTGGGATAAAAAAAGGTGCTACAGATTTTGTACTGTGTTTTGAGTAGAAGCTGGAACTATGTAATTAGGTGTAAAACAATGTCCCGTCCCCCTCCCTCTGTCCCATCCATCCCTCCAGTTTGGCAGAGTGGTGAAGGTGCTTGGGTTGGAAACCAGAAAACTGTGAATTTCAACCTTTGTATAGCCAGGCTGGTGTAGCGGTGAAAACGGGGACTTAAATGTTTAGGCGTGAAAGTCGGCTGGGTGACTTTGAATCAGTTGCTCTCTCTCAATTCAACTTACCTCACAGGATTGTTCTTGTGAGGAAAATAGGAAAAGGAAGGAGCATTAGGCATGTTCACTGCTTCAAATTACTTATAAAGTAATAAAGGTAGAATAAAAAAATGTAAATAAATACATAACAAATAAATGGTTAATAGTTTTCCAAAGTAAAGTAGACCTTTCAATTATGTAATCAAAGTCCAGTAATGAACTAATTAATCTGATATTCAGCTTTTTGAATAGAAATATACAATATTTATATTTGCATCTAAATATGTCTAAATAAAATACAATAAATAGAAATATTTATTTGAAAAAAAACAATGTTTAGTGTTTTGATTTGGCACCTCTTTTATATGGGTAGGGTGCTTGAAGTTATTTATAAACTGCATGAAAGGCAATAATTCAGCTGGCAGAAAAGGATAAGCTTCATTCCTTTCCTGCATGTCCTGCATCTTTCTTTATATCTATACAGTATATATATACCTATTCCTTGCCAGGAAAAAAGTGCAATCCTGATTTCAAAAATACAGAAAAAGTTTTATTTTTCAAAATCCCAAACATCCCAAACTCTTCACTGATAAATTTAATATAGAGAAATAACATGCTTAAAAAGTATAAGGATTTGTTGTCATTTGTTTATACAGCAGGAAATAATTTTTTAAAAGTTTCCACTTGCTTTTATTTTCATAAGCCACAAATATAGCTTTAGGTTGATTTCTTCTGATCTTATGAGAACCAGCTCTTCACTACAATGATTTGATTCATGCACTTGTGTTAAGCTATGATATGATTTTGTTTGGCATATTTTGCGAATTTGGCACTGTATTTTGCAATTATATTTATGGTTTTAGAGTGTTCAGCATCAATAGCAATAGCACTTAGATTTATATACCACTTTATAGTGCTATACAGCCCTCTCTAAGCGGTTTACAGAGTCAGCATATTGTCCTCAACAATTTGGCTGCTCACTTTACTGACCTTGGAAGGATTGAAGGTTTAGTCAACTTTGAGCCAGTTAGCATCAAACTCCTCACCGTTGGCAGAATTAGTCTGCAATATTGCTTTATAACCACTACTATCATGCCTCATCAATCCAGATACTTGAACTTCTTCAATAAATCATAGTTAAGGAAACACAGGCATATTATTACAGGTGACCCCTGACAAGCCTCGGCCTCAGTAACCCATCTATACAGAGAGAATACAGAATAGCAAATTTGGGACCGAAACTGAACTAGTGACAGAAACAATGAGATTCATGTAAGTATTCTCAGATAAACATCCCAGGAAATATTTGAGAAGTCAGCTTAATATAAAGAAAAGAAATGACATAGAATTATGTACTAGGTAGATAAAGCATTCAAATATATAGGAATAAAGAGAATTGTGCTGTCCAGCCAGTGTATGGGAATTGGATAGTTACTTAGGAATTATGAGCTGTCCCCTTAAGGGAATGCATCATGGTAAATGTAGTTAAGGTATCCTGGGAAATGTAGTCCATATCACGTGACCACATCTATAATTCTGATTGGTCACTAAATTGACCCTCAATGGGCTGGTGGAGGTTTCCTCACCCTTGGCTGAACTCACAGACTCATGGTAACACTTCTACTTCTATCGCTATGACATGAGGGAAAAAGGATAGAAGATAACCATCTTTTTACCTACAAGACAGATATGCAAAGGATTGGTCGTTAAAGAAGAATTTCATCACAAATGTGAGTTATGAGGATACCTGATGAACCAATAAAAGCACTTTGTTATGGATGTTTTGTTGAGTTTATCTATCTGCATCTGTACAGAAGACAAATCTACCACTGTACAGAATACAGAACAAGAATAGTAAGAAAAGATTATACAGATAGGTGAAGAAGCATTAAATTGTCAATGCTTGGAACTCAAAGTTATTGCAGGAGTAAAACAGGAATCTGGCTGAAGATATGAGGACCCTGGAAGTGCAAACTTCATGATGGGACAGAAAATAAATCATTGTTATAGCCCAGTGTTTCTCATGCTGGCTGGGGAATTCTGGGAGTTGAAGTTCCCACATCCTAAAGTTGCCAAAATTGAGAAACACTACTATAGCATCTTGAGATGAATGAAAATGCAATTACATTTGGATAGCAAAGGTTGTAGAAAGAGCAGATCTTTGAGATCTAAAAAGAGAGAGGAAAACAAGAAATGTCCAGAAAAAAATGACCCCTCCAAGATAGCCCATTTCTAACATGTTTGCTGTGAATAAGTCAGGGTAGATATAGATCTCTTTCTTAATCAGTTTTCAGAACACCTTTAGGGATAGATCAGCATTCTACAGCTTAATGGCTCACATGTCTTTTGTTCAGGTGGACAATAAATACTATACTACTAATGTTTGATGTATCTATCTACCCATATATGTAGTGAGTTGCTTTCATTTTAAATTCCTGTCCTCATAATCCAGTATGTTGGTCCCTCACCAATATGCGGCTCCTGCCTGCCTGTCCAGAAATTTCTTTTGGGGGGTCAAAATGGAGACCATGAACACCCACTCTCCAACAGATCTCCAAAAGATCTGCTTTGTTTTAAAGTACCATGAGTAGTACCTGGAGATTCAGAAGAGGTGTTATTATTATCTCTGACTTCTGGAATTCATATATCCGGACTGATGATGAAGCAGAGCTGCCTTTAAGGATATGCAGTGTATCTAGCTTCACCATTCCAGAGTGGAACAGAAATCAATATACAAGTTTTTCAAAAAAGCTCACAATATGTATCTAGTTTCAGAAATGAAATCCTTATAATAACCATCGCCCAGATGGATGCCTGAGCAAGCAGAGAACAGTTTTGGCCATTCTAAGCCAGCATGATAACATTGCGATTGTTAGGACTAAGATTTATTTGTGTACATTTTCCATGAACTTGCAGTTCTTACATACATTGTACATTGCCCCAAATTGTTGCAAAGCTCCAAAATGTTTCATGAATTTAAATTTTATTCCTATAATAATGTTTTGCTCCTTCATTTGAAAGTCTTATATGTTTTATCTATATTCACTGACATTTGTATGGATTCAGGTGATCCATGATCTAATCTTAGTTTCTTCAGGAGAAAAAGCAGTGCAAACCCCCTAATAATAACGTCTGCTTCTTGTAACCCAAGAAGTAATTTTTCCCCCACAGATGGAGACTCAGTCAGCAATAACTTGTTTTTAACATATTTCTCCATGGAACACTAACCGGCTCTCCTGTCAATCACGTCATCTGCAATCCAATATGGTACAAATACATAATGCAAAACAAAGGCAGAAAAACAAATACCAAAATACATACATTGCGTAATTCATTTATTGTAAAATATACTCCTATAAATGTAATATATTACATCTACTCAGTGGAATAAAACCTTCTAAATTTTACATAAGGTTACAACCATATTGCCTTTTAAAAAAACACCTAACTGTAGGTTTCTGACTATTATGTCCTTATATTTTTATGTGAGTATACATATATGCATGCATAATGTAAGGTAACTCTCATCAACTCTAGATCTGAAGGCACCATGAAAGAAATCTAGGGGCTGCTATGCGTTATGTGCAAACCTTATTTACAGTGAAATCAAAGTTTCTTTATTTACTGTATTTAGTCTTTTTTTCTCACACCTGCATGGTATGATAGGTTTAAATTATGGGGTATTTTGGGTGGGTGGGGTGGGGGTGGAATAGGAGGAATGGCTTCCACTTGCCTTTTGTTTGGGGAATGGAGTAATATTTGTTTCCATCTTTCCATCCATTCCCCCTACACTCACAACATATACTGTATGATATACATATTTAAATAGTGATACCTTCAGTGTAAATTTGTGCAATGGGGCTCTTCTTTGCTCTCTTTCCTCTTGTACTTATTTATTTCCATGAATTGCAAATCATATTAGGTAGTCCCTGTAGCCCCCAGAGCCATTCTTCTACAGGAAGGTGGAGGAAGGGAAGAATCTGTTTCATTGGCAGATGCCAATCTCTCTGTATTGCCCACAATTATTAGTTTAACTATCTAAAATTGACCTCAGATTACTACAAGATCTTTAATTTAGCAACATTCTTACATTATATCTGAAATTTATATTAATTTGTCAAATGGAATCATTGTCTTCAAACCTATTTGTTTATATTCGATTTTTTTATACTGGTAGTTTCCCACCTCAAACAAGCAGCTGTGAACAGCAAACAGACAAGAAACAGCAGAAAACCAACAAAACATCAAAAGTGATAATCAGCAGCCAAGATAAACACCACAACCATACATTTTCTTACTATGGATACATTGATTATATGAAGAAAGCTGTAATGCTGAGAAAGAGAAGAGGATGATCAGAAGCAAGATGGACTTTGTTACAGCAGCAATAGGTGCATTGTTGGAAGACGTGTGTGTGCATGTGTATTATTATACACACACTAGAATAGGAATAGAAATAGGAATAGAATAGAAATAGCTTTATTGGCCAAGTGGCCAAGCACACATAAGAAATTTGTCTCTGGTGCATAAGCAACTATGTACATTTTTACTTAATGTACAAGTAAATCCTACAAAAATCAACATGACTTTCCTGGTTGCATTACGAAAGATCTTCTTTATATGAAACCAACGATCCAGCTGCTGACACAATTTGCTTGTTCCCATAGGCCAATCAGATGCCAAGGAAGGATTTTTTTTTCTATCCTGAAGGTCAACCACCCCCTGAAGCCTATGTTGCTTAACCATGCCACCTGTCTCTGTCAACTGTTTACTCTCACCTTATTCCAAATGACAGGGCAGCTTTTCAGGCCAGACTAACCTACGGTTTCTTAGCCAGACTAGAATCTATTTAGCTTCAGAGCCTAGAAAAAGACTGGCTTGGCAGGGCCACCTGCTAAAAACCTGAGCTAAAACAATGCATATTTTGACAATCAAGGAAGGTAGGAGGTCTGCCCCAAAGACCAGGCCTGTGGATTTACATCCCGCAGCTGCCTTCTGAGTTCAGGGGTCTCCCTGCCTCCCTCTATCTATGCAAACTCAGCTAAGACGCCCACCCACCCCCACCCGGCTCTTGTCTCATTGCTCCAGCTGCTTCTCCGCTAAGGGGCAGGGAAGGGTATTGCGTTCTTTCAGATGCCCGGGGACCAAGTCACCGGGCCGTAAGTTAGGCCGGGGTGGGGGTGGGGGAGAGGGGTGTCTTGCTGCTGCATCTGGGCAGGACCGAGGGGCGGGGAGCCCAGATATGCGTGCTATGATGAAATCCCCTCGCCGGCGGGTATAGGGAGACGGCGGCTCATTGCAATATTCAGCAGCGGTAGCCACGGAGGCCCCGTCTTTCGTCTGCTCGCTCCTCTCCGCCTCCTCTCTCCTCCGCCTCCTCCCCCAGCCGCTCCATGGCAGAGCTGCCCTGACTCCCCCGCTGCACCGCGCCGCCTGCCCGCCAACAGCCCCGCCCGCCCAACCCGCTCCGGCCCGGAATGATCTGAACCTTCCGACAGACACGCACCCGAGTCCAGCGCAATCGCCCACCGCAGGTGAGTGGCGCCTCGGCACGCTTCCTCCCTCCCCCCCTCCCCGCGCCCTCCACCAAGATCCTGGGTGTCCGCTCGGATGGGGAAAAGATGAGGGGGGGGGTGGGGGCGGCAGGTCGGTCATTAACGCTGCCCTGAAGGTGAAGCCCTCAGGTCTGCTCAGGGTTGTTGCACTCTCTCCGGCAAGCGTAGCCTTTTCCCCCCGCTTCCTTTGCAAAGCGGGGCAAGATGGAGAAAGGAGATGGCGCGCATTTTCTCGGCTATTCTTTCTGCCCACCAAAAATCTACGGCCGTTCTTCCTCCCTCCCACCCGCGGTCGTCTCTTCCCCCATTTCCTCCTCTTGGTTTCAAGGACGCGGAGTCACCCTCGTTGTCACCCTCGCCGCCTTCGTGGGTTGAAAAAGCATCCTCGCGCGCGCGCGCGGTCCCCCCCCGCCCCCGCGATCGTCAGCGATGCTTTTGAGGAACCGGGCTCGAAAGGTGTTGCTTTCTGCACCGGGGGGACGGGGGGGGGGACGGGGACGGCGCTGCAACCCCTGAGGCAGGCGAGGTAGGCCTGGGCTAGGGTGGCAGATCAGGGCGAGGAGGACCAGCTGTTGCAGCAGTGATAACTATGCCCAGACTTGTTGAATTGGGAGGGGGGGGGGGGCAAAGGTTACCCTTCCCCGAGGGACCAACTTGGGCTCCAACAATGGCTATGGAGGTGCCCAGACATCCCAACCCTCCCTTCCCCTCTTCATTTGGAGACCCAAAAAGAGACGGTCTCCTGCCTGTTCCAGCACACTTAGCTGGCAGGAAGGCAGTGCTTGCAAGGAGATACTGCTGGAGAATGTGAACAAGGTATTTTTGTGACTACTGTACTGTGAAGTATAGTCGGAGTTACTCCCTATCTCTTTAAAGCCTGACTCATTCGCCCCCCCCCCACCCAAAATCTTTGCTGAAGCCATCTTCCACCGGTGTCTTGTCTCCATGCAGAGCTCAGTGCCGGGATGGATGTGTTTATGAAGGGCTTGTCCAAGGCAAAGGAAGGGGTTGTTGCTGCAGCAGAGAAGACCAAGGAAGGGGTAGCGGTGGCCGCGGAGAAGACCAAGGAAGGCGTGCTGTATGTTGGTAAGGTTGCTGCAGGCAGAGCTGCAGAGCTGCCCCTTCTCACTATGCCCCCTTGCAGGGAAACAAATCTGCCAAGCAGAGAGAGGAAGGATTAAAAGAGAAGGCGAAGGCAGGCTTCCATTGGTTAGGGTTTTATCATTATTCTAGTTGATCCTTCCAAAGTGACAATGGCTTCCCTTCCTCAATAATTCTTTCCATCTATGCAATGATTCTAGATAAGACCCCCCCCACACACACACCAAATAGTCCAATAGTAGGGCTCCTTTCTGAGCTTTTCTGTATGCGACCTTTCTGATTACCTTCAGCATCCAAAATATTTCATCTTTAGGGCTCACCTTTACCTATGAGATTATGTTTGATTTGCAAGTCATGGTCACGTCTCCTTTCCTTTGGGATTGATCAGATTTCAGATCCAATTAGGAGAACAGTGGTTGAGTGCACTGGTTTATTTAATTTTGGTTTACTATGCTGTGCGAACCCAACCATTATAAAAGCCTCTTTACCTTTTTCTTCATGATTTGAGCCCCCTTCAGTTCTGAAATGTGATTCCCTTTATGTAAAGATGCAATTCCAGTCGTGAGGTGAGTGTTCTGGAGTCTTTCTGCTACTCCACACATAAGATGGAATGCTTTCATTCTGCAGGGGTGGGGTGGGGGAAGGGAACCATTGGGACATTTCAAAGCCTTTTTCCTACAATAAACTCTAAGGTTATAGTCTTTTGGGGAAAAGCAGGGATGTAACAGATTATGGATTCATCTTAGTGTTCAATTTCAGCCAGTTTTATAAATTCACCAGTGAGCAACCATTTCCCCCAACACTTGAATAAATAATGCCTCCACTAATATTTTTTTGAAATTACTTCTTTGAAATTATGAGTCCCACTCCCAATTTCTTCATTCCAGAGATTCATCTATCAACTTCCCATGATCATTCCATTTTGTCATTCATCTTCCTAGTGCTGACTCACAACCTTCCTGAACATTTGCTTTTCTTTCTTGTAAAAGTGTAAACTAAATATAAATAAAATAATCATTGAATGAGTGTAACTAATTATACTTGTGATGCCATTTGCAAAAAGCAAGGCAACAAAAACCTTTGGCAAGACCATGAAGTATATATAGGTAGTTCTTGACTTACAATCAGTTATTTAGTGACCGTTCACAATTACAACACTGAACAAAGTGGCTTATGATCATTTTTCACACAACCATCGCTGCATCTTCATGGTGATGTGATCAAAATTTGGATGCCTGGCAACTGACATGTATTTATGACGGTTTCAGTGTTCTGGGGTCATGTGATCATCATTTGTGACCTTCTGACAAGCAAAGTCAATGGTGAAGCCAGAGTCACTCAACAACAGTGTTACTAACTTAACAACTTCAGTGATTCACTTAACAACTGTGGCAAGAAGGGTCATAAATTGGGATAAAACTCACTTAACAACTGTCTTGCTTAGCAATGGAAATTTTGGGCTGTTGTGGCGATAAGTCAAGGACTACCTGAACCAAGGTCAAAGGGAAAGGGTTTAAAAAAGTCATTTATAACAAATTTTTCTCAGATATATTTACAGAAAAAAATGAGAGCAAGAGACGTGAATGAACCTAATGCTGTAAATCAACTCTTAAGGGAAAAAAACCAGTTGTGATAAACAAGAAAAAGCAATATGATGTAAACACTGCTATCTCTTAGCCTGGACACATTCCATTTAACTTTTTTTCTTAATTTGTCTTCCTCAGCTAGTTAAGAATCTGGCCTTAAGTTGATCAGCTGTCAATCCAAACATCAAAGGCAGACAAAGTTGATTTGAGCTAAATGTGAATCCAGGTCTTTCCTCCCAGAATCTCTACATTTTACCAAATCAAATCATTAAAAAGACTCCAACTGTGATCTGCCATCATGGGGATTGCTAGGCACAAGTTAAGAAAATGCTGTTAAACTGTAAGACTATAAACTAGCAATGGCTTTTAGTCTTTGTAACTGTATAATATCTCTTGAATTGTAAGCACCAAACCTTAAATGCCAACTGTTTGAGAATGATCAATGAAATTGGGACAGATCATTCTGGAGAAAATCTATCGATGAATTCACTAAAATTTGATGGTACATAATCAGCTGGCCAGTCAGTCAGTTAATCAATCAAGTAATAGTGACAAACAACTATACTATCCTACCTAATGTGTGATTTCTGAATATATAATTGGTTAGCCATGGCAAGCCACATAAGTAGACTCAAAGAGCTCTTCACTGATGCAGCTGTAGCTCTAGAGACATCACTTTGAGAGTGAGATGGGTGGTCTTTAAATTTTTACACACACACACCCAAATATCTTGTGTATTATTTACACATACAATAAAAATGAGAATACGTAATGATGTTGTCCTGTAATCTTTTCCATCCTGGTGGTTTATAAATGAATTAGACTACAATTCCCATATTTCCTGCCAACATGGCTCCCAGATTTTGTGACTGGAGAATTTGTGACTGTAGTTCTATTGAAACTAGATCTGTAAGAACCTTATTTTTTTTCTTTAGCTAAGCCATTATTCTTTGACTTTGTCTACAAAATATGCTTTCCAGGAGTTACCTTAGCATGTTGTGAAACTAATCTAATTCTCTGGCTTTGCATGATCTGCTGAACACTGAATTAACCAAATGGGATGAATTCAAGCAATATGCTTCGGTGAAAAAGGGCTTATTTTGGGGGTTCAGCGTGCTAAGCATATGTAGCAATTCCCTGCATCTTGGTCAATTTCTCTTTCTCATATCTTCTTGAGTGTGATCTCTTTATTTTTTCAATCTTCAGGATTTTTCCAGATTCCTGTTCTACAACAGAAAATATACATTAATCTGTGCCCTGTATTTAAAAGGGTTAAGGATAAAGGAGACATCTAAGAATTGATTAGGAATATCATGGTGTGCCTTGTTGAGAAGAGCCACACTCAAGCAACATTCCTTAGCAACAGGCTAAGAACCATTTAATGCTACTCCAGCTCAGCTTCATCTTCAGTGGCCAACATCAGACAACACAACTAAGCAAGCAATCATATTTTCATATTTGCACCCTTTTTGATCCATATTTTGGTAAATATGGATCAAAAAGGGTGCAAATATGTAATATGGTATGACCAAAATATGTTTGGTATGACTTGCCCATCAACAGTCACCAGGTTTTTGTTTTCATAGTTTTGTTAGTCAAACTGGAGGATCCATTGTCCTGGACAGTGCTGGAAGGAGGGACCACCAAAAAGTCCAAAACTAAGTGCTGGCTACAAAGTCCAAAAGACATCTTGAAAGAATGCAGTGCCCACCCATTTCTGCACAGTTGCCAAGACAACTAACTGGTTATGTCTGGATAAAGTCACCAGGTCTTGAGCTCTGCTCAAAGGACTTTCATTTTATTTTATTTTTAAAAAATAAGTTAAATCCATATTGGCTGCCCATGTTTCATTTCTTTGCATGCCCGTGTGCAATAAAAATGAAAAATGGAAATAGAAGAAAGAGAGGACAGAGGAGAGGATCAATTTCAGAATGAAAGGAGTCACCCAACATGATGAACCAACCAGTGTACCTTGATCTTTGTCTATGTGTAGCAATCTGTCAGATCCTCAAAGAAGGCCAGGTGAGGAAAGATATACCACAAGAGGTATATCCTCCTTGAACTCAGATTTACTGATTTAGGATACACTAATAGAATCTTGACTCCCTGACAATATTTTCTCCATCCATCCCTCCTATATCAAACAGAGTCAAGGCACATATTCTTTAGTTTCTTTCTGATACTTTCTGGGTTTTTTAGGTTATGTTCATGTTTTGCTAATGGTTTCTACATATCTTCTTCAGCTTTGTGGCCCATCAAGCCTCAAAAGAAGTGAAGAAAACAGAGGGCCAAATTGCACCTTGGTTTATCTTATGAATGTAGACAGTATACCAACAATTCCATATTTGTCCTGCCTCCTGGCTCTTTCTCATTCTTCATCTTATTCTCCCTACTGGGAGAACCAGAGATTAATTAACTGCCCATTTCCCCATAAAAGTCTCTTTGCTGCTGCGCCTTTGCACTTGTGACTTTAAGCATAATGTGGTTTGTTACACTGTAGCTTGCATAATTTTGAACTCAACTATTGGAGTTTCAAAGCTTAATTTATGGGTTTACAGAATGTGTGCATATGTGACGGCATGTGTAGCTCTATAGGCTTTAGTTCATCCCTTCTTCCAACCCTTTTCTGAGGAGATGGCAAGAAAGTGTATCCAGGCAGTACCTACCCTATTTCTCTCTTTATCTTAGTGACAGGCTGCTATATGGATTGTTTATTTTTGTGCTCTATACCACTGAGTTAGGCAGCCATATATAAGTTATAGATAGATAGATAGATAGATAGATAGATAGATAGATAGATAGATAGATAGATAGATAGATAGATAGATAGATAGATAAATTAGGTCGCCACTCAAGGCAAATGTCAGGAAACTGACATTACTGTATTTCTTGCCAGACATTGATGATGCCTGGTACCAATACTAAGTGATCAGTTCAGCTTGGCATATAAGTCAAAACAAAAATTACTGTCATAACAAAAATAAAAAATAGAAAATAAATCATATATCCCTGTTCTGGAATAATTACCTCTTGCTTTCTCTCTCTCTCCCCTATTGGACTTGTTAACATTTCCTTAAAAACAGAATTGCTGTTGCCCTTTTGCCCTCACCCATTTCTGCCTTCCCTTAGAATCCTTTTTATTTTTTAACAAGTAAAGAATCAGGCTAGAAACCAGGAGACCAGGACTTCTAGTCCTGCCTGAGGCACAAAGCCATATGAGTGACCTTGAGCTAGTCAGTTTTCAACCCTAGGAAGGAGGCATTGGCAAAGCACTTTGAAAACATTGCCAAGAAAACCGCAGGGACTTCTCCAGGCAGTCTGAGAATTGGACATGATTGAATGGAAGAAATAAAAGGAAATAGCCACTTAGACTGATCCAACAAACTCATGTTAAAACAAACCAATCCAGCCAAAAAAAAAAAAAAACCTGTGAAAGGTTCTAGAATGCCATACTTTCATTTTTAAAATTATAGCCCTGCAAGAACAAAATGGAGATTCGTTGACTAAAAAAACGATCCAATTTAGACAGAGATGTATATTTGGCAAATCACACAATAATACATGCATTTTTATATTCTTGATAAAATTGCTATTCTTTCCATCCTGCCATACCCATTTTAAAAGGAAGTTAGAATATTCAGATTATTAATGGATTGGACGATTGATATTGTAATTCAGCTTATGTCGCAGCCAATTTATTTATCTGCTGTTTTGTGAAAGAAGAAATATTTCTTCTAAAAAAAGATTAGACATTGATATCTTTCTTGAAGTCTTTTAAACAGTATTTATAAAGGAACTGAGAAGTCCTAACTTCTTTAGCAAGTTATCAAAAGTAATTATCTAGTGGAATGATACAGCAAACTGACCAACTCATGACTTGCTAATGTTTTGGACAACAGATCCTACAGTATCCTGATACAGGACATCATACTTACAGGGATCCAAAATATTTCTCTTTTATCATTCCCAGTTCCTTTTCCAAATAGGTAGATTATAAACCCACAACACTAAGTGGCAATAGCCTAGTTCATATATTTTCAAATTATAAAAAGAATTGCAGAGACAGCATGGAGTTCCAAAAAGAAAATGTCAGACTGATGGAACTTTCCTCCCAATATGGCTCAGGCAAGGGATAGTAGAGAGAAATAAGGTTAGCAGGGGAGAGGCAGAAAAATGTTTCTGACTTGCGTGCAGAAGCTGTTTTCACATGTGGAACTGGGTTCGATCATCGGTGTAGACTCACCTGTGAAAAAGGCAGTTTGTATCTGGGTGACTGCAGGACATTGGTTTATGGATTTCATATTCATGTAAGTAGATTGATGAGATGCTGGAGTGTGCCACTTGCAACTGTAAGTGTGATTATGGGGTCATTTTTTTAAGAATGCCCCTCTTTATAGAAGAAACGAACTTCCCTTCATGTAATAATTTAGCACACTGAATTAGTATTTTTCTTTGAAATGCTAGCTTTCTATATTCAAGGAACTTATACTGGTATTCCCCACCTATCAAGTTATTCTCCTGTTTCTTCTCAGCTATAGGCGAATCCAGGCCTTTCTTAGGTATTTGTCCCAGAAGGAACTATTGCTACAATCTTGTGACCATTTATACAGATAGTCCTTAACTTACACCCATTCATTTAGCAACCATTCAATGTTACAACTGAAAAAAAAGTACGGTATTTATGGCCAATCCTTGCACTTACCACTTTTGCAGTATCCACATTGTCATATGATCAAAATTCAGATGCTTGGCAATTGGCATGTATTATGATGGTTACACTGTTCCAGGGTCACATGATCACCATATGTGACTTTCCCAGCAGGCTTCCAAGAAGCAAAGTCAATGGGGGAAGCCAGATTCACTTCATAACCAAAGACTGATTTAACAACCTCAGCAAAAAAAAGTTGTGGAGTCAGGTGCAACTCACTTGACAATCACCTCACTTGGTGATGAAGGTTGTGATTTCAATTGTGGTTCTATGTTTAGGACTATCTATAGCAGGGCCTGCGGGCCAGATGTGTCATGCATTGGCCACACCCACACCTGGTTTAGCAAAGGGGGGGAAAGTGCCAATACATCACGTGATGCCACTGTGATGATTTTGAGTTTCACACCACTGATCAATAGGAATAATTCCCATTGAATACAGTGGGGCTTCTAATTACACATGCATAAGATCAGGCTCCATCTATCCTGCAATTATATTTCCTCTGTCACCCTTTGGAGGTCTTCTGTGACAGTGATTTGTGGTTGGAGTGGAATGAGACAACTTGCCAACGTGCCATGAAACAACTTGCTGCAGGACAATTGAACAATTCAATTTAATTATTTAAAATAATTTTTAAAAATATTTTAATTTTTGTCATTCACATTTCATTTTGCACCCTTTAATGGTTCTTTTCCACAATTTCATTGATATTAGTATAGCTCTTGTCCCGCAGTGAGTTGGCCATGGTGAGTTGGCCTTGGCAAGATGATCATGTTAAGCTGGCCATGGTAAGTTGGCTATGGTGAATTGTCCTAGACCCTGGCTAGAGAGCAAAATTATGCTTCCTCTCTGCTTTTTCTAATGCCTTGTACTATTTGAACATTCCTCACTGTAGGTGTTCATTGTACAATACAGGAAAGCTGTATAAGAGAATGCCAGGTTCTGAGTTGCACGTGGAGATAATATATTGCAGATGTTTGTCCTCCACCATGTGGCATAGTAAGACATGGAAAATGAGTTAAGGGGTGGAATTAAGTTGTTTAAAGACTCTGATTAACAAGAGAACCTTTTGTTGGTTTATAGCAGAAAATCCACCCTGCTTGCCAGTAATTAATTATTGTAATTAACTTCTGCATGCAAGCAGAATAGTAGAGACAAAACATCATTTTGCCACACCTTTATTTTGTTGATTGTATGAAGAAAAGGTTGCTTAAATAGACTTAGGGTTTAATTAATCCACGTAGACTGTGAAAGTGTGCTTGACTGGATGGCTTGCAAACATGGTGAGTCCAAGAATTAAATGCGAGGGTGGTACATGCCGTGAAAAATAGAGAATCAAAAATTGCACTCTACTGCTTTTGAGGGCAGTTTATCATTGCTTAGATCTGCTTTACATTTTTTCCTGGATGTTTGACCTTGCCATTGGCTGCATCAACATGTTTCTTGGAACAAGCCCAGCAGAGCAAGCAATCCACAATGCTGGAAGTCTTGGGCCCTTTTCATTAATTATCACTATGGCCATTTTGTAGCTTTGGCATATTTTATTGGCAAGGATTTTTATATCTTTTTCCAGATCACTAATTAAAGAAAAACACCGAAGGCCACTGGGCTTGCAACTGATCACTCTGGGATTTTAATATAAGTACTTCTGCTTTCTGCCCTGCTTAATAACTGAATTGTAGCTTATTGATCATGATAGGGCTATTTCCTTAACTGGAATGCTCCAAGAAAGCAAGTGGGATTTCTTAAAGCACTCAGTTATAATAATTACATTACCCTTCTGAACTTATCTGTGAGTTCAAAGAACAGCTGGCAGATGAACTGGTAGGGAAGCATGAGTATTAGGAGATGAGATGTCTAACAAATTTCTCCTGTTGTGCCAAGTAGACACAGCAGAACAAAACACAGAGGTTTTTCTGTACCGAATATGCAGATAATTCTTCCAATTGCAGATAGCTGTGCTATGGAGAACAGGGACAAACATGTTGGAGCGGCAGCTTGTTCCTGCTATAATCTCAAACAAAAGGATATGGAAATGGATTTCTATTGGCCTAGTCTGCTAAATAGTTCACCAGTTTTGTTTTGAGAGCTCCATCATGGGATATGGATAACTCTCCTGACCTCACTAGGTTTCATGTCTCTGCCATTTTTTAAAAAGTTTAACTTAAAAGAATGGGGGAGCTGGCATTCTACGCAGTAAAGTACAAATCCTTTGGATCACCTTGATTTCTTTTTATTGGCTTTTTTAGAAAAAAAAGGGGCATCTGCTGTACTGTGCCTAGTTTAGATGTATACCATTTTAACAACAACAAACATCCAGAAGCATAAACAGGATGTGTCCTGCAATAGCAAGAGCTAGAAAGTGGAAGGCAATATTCATTATGTAGACAGGCCAGCAAACCCTACCTGCTGTTGTAGCCACCATTTTCCTCACATTTCCAAAAAGCTGGGGAGCCAGGCTCTGCAGCATTTGGCAATTCCACCAAAACCCTATGGTCAGGGGTGGGATTCAACCAGTGTTACTACTGGTTCGATACTTACATTTTGCGCTGCGTGCACATGTAATACAGTGAAAGCTGTGCCTCCCAGACAGCTGGTAAGCGCTCTGCATGGGTGCACAGCGTTTGAAAAAAGCCTTTATTACTGATTTTTCAGCCTCAGCTCTGCCACGCAAAGCAGCTGAGGTTGAAAAAGCAGGAAATAAAGGTCAGGTAAGAGCCCAGGTGGGTAGGTGGGCCAAACAGCAGCAGACACAGAACCACTTCTGTGTCTGCTGCTCTTCAGAGCTACCGGTTCTACAGAGCTAGATAGAACCAGTAGCATCCCACCCCTGCCTATGGTTCAAGGGCTATTCTGAGCCAATTGGAGGATTTATGTGTATTTGATTTGTATGTTGCCTTTCTTCTCTGGAAGTAAGGGGTCCTTGATGCTCTCTGAGCTTGGTAATTTTTATGCAGATGTTTCATTACCCAAACTAGATAACTTCATCAGTATAAGCAAGGATTGGGGTTTCCTTACTAGCACTTATGATGTTAGCTAGTTTGGGTAATGAAACATCTGCAAAAAAATTACCAAGCTCAGAGAGCACCAAGGACCCCTCATTTCAAACCTGAGCTATATATATTCTTCTTTATTGGTCTCTGAGAATACTTAAGGCAACTAGCAAAATTTTTAAAAACCCAGAAATAAGCTGCCCAAAGTTTAAATATCATTTAATGTCATATTCAATCATTTATCAATTAGAATGCCTTATAGTTTTCCTTTTTTTTAAATGCTGAGAGTGTGGGGTTTAGCTGCAACTCTGACTAAGTGATGTTCCTAGTCTGGTAAACATGCAGGAGGAAATCTTCATATGCCACAAATTCATGCCCCTGACAATGGGCATCTCTTCAGAAGGACCTCTCCCAGAGAACTTAATAGCCAAACAGATTCATAATAGAAAGGATGGTTCTTTAGTCAACTGCTAAGCCATTTAGGGCTTGAAAGCTTAAATTGTGCTGGCCAGCAACTGTCAACAATGCATATTGTTCAGTGCGTGCATTATACAATCTCCATTCCCCATGTCTTGCATTGTATTCTTAGCAATTTAGCTGCTGTACTGAGCATCAGTTGCAATTATTGGATTCTTTTAAGGTTAGACATAAGTTGACTTCAGAGTCAGCTGAAGTTAAAGGAGTAGCCCAAGTTGGCAAACGCATATTCTTTCAGGAGGAATGGAACCTTATCCAAACCAGGTGCAGTGTCATTCCTCAATCTGTTTCTTATAAACTAATGGTGCCCCTGTCGTGCTTTGGATTTATCTCAGATTGTTTGTGCTCATTGAACATTTATCAAACTTAGCCAATGATTAAGCATAGTAAGGAGCAACAGAGCTGAGGGTTAACAAAACATACTGATACACCATTCCATTCCAAAACAAAACTTCTGGCCAAGTGGTTTTGTTGTGCACCCATAGAGACAAGGGTGAAGACCATTAAGAACTATATCTGTATTGTATTCCAAGAAACTGAACAGGGGCTATACAACATAGCTGTCAATTTTTGAGCAAACAGAAACTGTAGTTCAGGATTTATACCAAGCCAGGCTTGAGAAGCTTCATATTCTCTTACAGTAGATCCCCACTCTAGCCCTCACAATGTCCATTGATGATTGATGCTTGCTTAAATATATTCTGCATCCTCACTTTCCTCTTTGGCAAATCCATTATTAGGGAGGGATTTTTCAGCCTGAGAGATTTCATTCTCCCCAATCCAAGCCAGATTGTTGTGTGAACCCTCTGAGTTTGGGAGTAGTTGTCTTAGTAATGTGTTTTAACTGATATATTATATCTGGGTGTTTTAGCTTTCTGGAAGCCACCCAGAATGGTTGTCTTTAGTGATTGGGTAGCCTTAAAACTGAATAAGTATATGTAGATCTTGAACAGCCTAGTTGTGCCACTCTCCTGGACTTTGGGGTAAGGATAGAAGTTACAGAGCACACTTTAAACACTGGATACTTCTATTACTTTCCCCATTAAGTATGGATATGTTGGACTGTAACTTACGCCATCCTTAGCCTGCATAGCCAGAAATACATTGGCTGTGAGTGGTAGGAATTGTAGCACAGGGCTAACTTTGCTAAGTTGCTCCATTTCTTAGCAACCTCCAAGTAAAGATGTAATTCACCTACATTCAAAGGGGCCTGCCTTCCAATACATATAGGTTAAACTAGAAGAGATGCTAATCAGCCCTTCCAACCCGTGATGTAAAGATGCTTTCTTGGGAGCTATGAAATATGAACTATGAACACACTGGTGTACTGTGTTCAAGAATGCTTTCTTATTCTATTCAGACTTCTGGGATTCTTATTCGTCTTATTCAATTCAAACTTCTGGGATTTCAAACAGAGACTGGACAGTATCCTATCAGTGACAGTGGAGTGAATCCTACAGTTGCAGGTGGTTGGACTTGATGATCTCTTAGGTCACTTATAACTCTGTGATTCTATAATTCCATCTATACATCTATATAATTTTAATATCTTCATAACCACAAATGTTAGGAAGTTGAATTCCATGGTCCATGTGTCAGCAGGTTTTTAAACTTCCCATTAAGTGCTTATTCAGAAATAATGTACATTTTATTTTAAACATGTCTTTGTAGACTGAGGTAGAGCTTAGAATGAACAGGATCAAAGCAGGCATGTAGAGGTAATGTAATGTTTTTCTTTGTGAGTAAAGTTTTTTTTTTCCTAAGGAGGTATTTGTTCTGAAGAATAGGCAGAAGCTGCACATTGAGTGCAAACATTGCAGGCAGCTTGATCCCAAAAGCCAACTTCAGGCTTTCTCATAGGAATGCAGCCAAGGGACTCGTGATTACCTGAGGCCAGCTGCCTCTTGGTTGATAGCCTATATGCTTCATAGTTCATATTTCATAGTTCCCAAGAAAGCATCTTCAATGCATACCTTTACATCACGGGGTGGAAGTGCTGATTAGCATCTCTTCTAGTTTAACCCATATGTATTGGAAGGCAGGCCCCTTTGAATGTAGGTGAATTACATCTTTACTTGGAGGTTGCTAAGAAATGGAGCAACTTAGCAAAGTTAGCCCTATGCTAAGATGTTCAGAGGTGAAGGTCTGAAGAGGACCAGTTTTCTTCTTTCCAGAACCAAGTGATGGAATACTATGTTACTTTATTCTGAGCATAGCATTTTCTTTTAGACAGCTATACAACAGGAAAAATATCTACTGACCCTGAGGAGTAAAATATGCGTAAATGAGACATGCCCCAGGAGAGTCTCTTTGGAATGGAGGTTGTTTACATGATCCCAGCTCACCCCTTTTGGCACGAAGAGAAGGTGTGTGAATTCCATGCCTATTGCTTTGGGATCACTGGCAAGTTTCCAAAGCAAAAAAAGAAAAAAGAGAAAAAAGAAAAAAGAAAAAACTTCCAAAATGCCTTTCCCCCCACTAATTATATCACTGAATGGAAGCACTGCTAGTAGACAAAATCTCTAGAATCTAATCTCCACCCCCACCCCACCCCGCCTCCGTCCACTAAAAACAAAAGATGGAAAAACCTGCTCAAGTCAGTGATGCTTTGGAGCCCCAAGACATCCAGGCTTTTCCCCATAGGATCTGTTAAGGAGTGAGTGCATAGTTGTTTAGTCTGCCAAAAATATGGCTTCCTGGAATGGTTCTGGTTGTTTCAGACTATGCATGTAATTAACACCCCTAAACTTCTGGTAAATTAACTGAATTTTCATGAGCCAATTGGAAGGCTGTGCTGCCAGCAAAATACAGCTTCATAAAACTGGCACACATTTCATGACATCCAGGTAAATGCAAGGGGAAACTTGGCAAGAGGGAAAGAGCTATGGGTGATTCTGTGTATATCACAGTCTTGTTTGCTGCCACATGCCACAAAAAAACAGGAGGAGAGCTTCAATTTTTGGATGGTTCACTGACCGGTGAAATATGGTTATATTGGAAGAAAACATCAACTGCTTGTTGCCTTTGAAGACCAGTGGAAATCCATAGCAGTTCAAGACATTTTGCTGCCTGTTGAAAGTCAGTATCGATACAGTTTATTATGTTGTTGAGATAGCAGCACCTCCCTTTATTCCTACCCACTTTCTTTTTTAAAATAATAATTTTGTTAAAATTGCAAATACAATGGTAAAAACTAGTGCAAACTGAAAGAGAAAAAATAGGTATGGCAAAGAAAAAGAAAGAGAAAATAATTTTTTTTTAAAAGGAAATATATAAATAAGTGACTTCCGACTTGCATCATAAATATATCAATTTTAGTAACTCATCACCTTTTAAAATACAACAAATGTTTTTTTCTTTCCCTATCTCTTCCTTTATCTATAGGTTTTATCTATCTATAAAACCTAGTCCTTTCAGTCCTGTTGTCCATTGGGAGAGTTATAGAGACATATTATTATTTGCTTGATCAGATAAATCAACTTCATATTACTTAAATTTACTTTTAATAATCTTGATCTTTAGTCCAAATAATGTCCTAGAAGTTGAGTTCTTTTCATTATTTGTTGGTCTTCTTTAAAAATTCAAAACTTTAACAAGCCTCTTTTGTAAAACCAATATACTAGAAAAATTATCCTTGCTATTCTCTTGGTTTGTTTTCTGTATCTCTCTTTTAATTTTTAAGACATCAGCTGATTTATTTGTATGTTCAATACAAAATGGTTTCCTGTGTCATTCTCATAGCCTGTTATTGTTAAATCCACTTTCAAATCAGTCTCAATCTTGTCAGTTAAAACTTGCTCCTCTTTCATAACATCTTTTCAACAATCTGCCCATACAGGCAACCATTCTTTAATTTATGGATTTGTTGTTTAAAAAATATTGTTTAATATTTCCAATATTATTCCAATACCAAAAATGTTCCGTACTAGCAGGCTTGAAGGCCGGAAAAGCCAGGCCATGATTGGTCGTTATGGGACACTCTGATTGGCTCATATAGAGCTTGCTGCGATTGGCTAACACCAAGCGCGGCAAGCTCAAAAACCTGTCATTGGCTGCCTAGCCGCGGCCAGCTCTATAAAAAGAGCAGCTGCAGCTAGGGTTTTTGTCTCAGTACCTGGTTGCTTAATAAAGAGCTGTTGTTCAGTACTACGAGTCTCGTCTCTCCTTGGGACCCACCACCCAGACTTAACACTGGCGACGAGGGTGGGATACTGAGACAGCAAGGCTGACCAGCACATGGCAGACAGCGCGAAGACGACCAGCGAAATGGCCAGCAGCGCCGTGCCACCCGCACCATTCAATCCGGCCAGTGAGGACTGGGAGTCCTACATTGATCGTTTCCAAATGTTCTTGGAATCGAACAACCTGAAAGACGCCACCGGCAGCAAGAAGCGAGCGGTCTTTCTAACACACTGCGGACCCACCGTTTTTAAAATGGCCAAGGCGCTTGCGAAGCCTGCTGATGTCAAGACTATGGACTGGGACAACCTAGCTCCCATCCTCCGATACCATTACGCCCCGGCTGTACCGACCCTTATCAGAAGGCATGACTTTTACCAGCGTGATCAGAGTGAGGGTGAGAGCATCGGCGAGTTCGTAGCCGACCTGAGAGACCTAGGGGGCTTATGCGGGTTCGCTAACCTAGACGAGGCCATGCGAGACCGGGTCATCCTCGGCCTAAAAGATCCAGCACTCCAAAGCAGGTTGATGGCCAAGGGTGATATATCCCTCGCCGACGCCATAGACGAAGCCACTGCAGCCGAGGCCACACATAAGTCAGTGGCGCGAATGCGCCGTTCGAACGGAACCGATCACAAATCCACCAGCGAGCTGGCCGTGACACCAGAAAAACTCGCAGCCTCCACCCACCATGGCGACATCGAAGCCCCCTCTGATAGCAAAGAGGAAGAAGTTCACAGACTTCAGTCAGAGCGCGAGCGGCGAGACCGGCGGGGTCGCAAGTCGGCGTACCAATGCGCCGGCTGCGGAGGAGATCACCCACGTTCCGAATGTAAGTTCCTGGATGCTATTTGCCGTTTTTGCGAGAAGCAAAGGCATATCGCTAAAGTATGCCACAACAAAAGAAACTTCAGCCCTCGGCGCCGGGGAAACAGCCCGAGAAGGCAAGATGGCAACCCTACCAAAAACCGGGACCGCCTGACAGACAACTGATGGAGCCGGGACAACAGAACCAAGAAATTCAGCGAGGCACCACGAAGAGAGGAAACGTACCAAACAGTCATTATCGGCCACGCTTCACCAATCGACGCACAAAAAATTCGTATTGAGGTCGGTATCAAAAATCAACCATGCACCATGGAGGTAGATTGTGGCTCCTACCTCTCTATGGTCTCCTGGTGGACCATTAAGCGTATAATACCCAGCATACGCCGCCAAGAACTGAGCGACCAGAAATTGATTTTGAAAGACTATCAGGGGAACCGCATTCCAGTTGTGGGTGTAGGACATTTCAAAATCTCTTTCAAAGACTGTACCAACATCTTACCACTCACAATCGTCGATAAGGACCGCCCCAGTCTACTCAGGTTGCAATGGTTCGCACCGTTGGGGATCGAGATGGCAGGCATCAACCACACCGAGGATGAAGACTGGGAAGCAACGCTCGTTCGGGACTTCCAAGAAGTCTTCAGTGACACCCTAGGCAAGTACAAGGGGTCCCCAATCTCCTTTAATCTTAGCCCTGACTTTGCTCCCATCCGCCTCAAACTGCGCCGAGTGCCTTTTGCACTCAAGCCTAAAATAGACGAACAATTAGACAAACTAATAGCGCAAGGTGTATTAGAACCCATTGATCATGCCTGCTGGGAAACATCAATTGTCACCCCTATCAAACCAGACGGCTCCCTGAGAATTTGTGGTGACTACAAGGCCACCCTCAATCATGCATTGCAGCAGAGTGCCTACCTGTGCCAGTAGTCCAACATCTCCTACACTCACTGGGGGCTGGCAGAATCTTTGCAAAGCTCGACCTGGCTCAAGCTTATCAACAGCTGCCAGTCGATGCTGAAACTGCCGAGGCTCAAACAATCGTAACACATTGAGGGGCCTTTAAATGCAACTGACTCCAGTTTGGAGTCAGCGTCACACCTGGGGTTTTCCAAAGCCTAATGGAAAGACTGCTACAAGGAATTAAAGGAATCATGCCCTATTTCGACGACGTCTTAGAAGAGCCCCCAACAAGCGAGAATTGGAAAAGAGACTGAGAGCAGTGCTACAAAAATTTAAAGACTCTGGCCTCAAGGTAAAGAAAGAAAAGTGCCAGTTATGTACTGAAAGGGTTGAACTCCTCGGATACCTCCTTGATGAACAGGGAATTCACCCTACCAACAAGAAATTAAGGGCCATCAAAGAAGCCCTCAGGCCAAAAAACAAAACGGACCTCCAAGCATTCCTTGGACTCATTAATTTCTATAATATTCTTCTACCCCAGAAAGCCACTGTCGCGGAGCCCTTGCATAGACTCCTGGATAAAAAGGCACCATGGATTTGAGGACGGCCAGAAAGCGGGACAAACGAACCCTTTAAACCATTTAAAAACCGCCAAACTGAACTCTTTTCTCAGAGAGGATGTATCCTGTGGGGAGACCGGGTAATCATACCAGAAACGCTCCAAAAAACAGTTTTAAACATGCTGCATGAGGGGCACCCAGGCATCATATGTATGAAAGCCCTGGCCAGGAGCTATGCTTGGTGGCCAGGCATGGACAAGCAAATTGAAACCTGGGTCGCCGCCTGTAACAGATGCCAAGAGACTGGTTCAGCTCCCCCAAAAGCCCCACCGTTAGAATGGGAAACCCCCAGAGGCCCATGGTCACGCATCCATATTGATTTCGCTGGACCAACAAAAGGGCATACCTTTTTAATTACTGCTGATGCTTACTCGAAGTGGCTCAAAATAAGCAAAATGAAAACCACCACCACAGAAGCCGTCATAAAAAAACTAAACAAACTTTTTGCCACACACGGTCTACCTGATGTGATAGTATCAGACAACGGACCCCAGTTTACTGCATTGGCATTCGAGCAATACTTGGCAAACCGTGGCATCCGACACGCATTAACATCGCCTGTTCACCCGGCGGCAAATGGGAGTGCTGAACGCATGGTTCAATTCACAAAAAAAAAAACTATTCAAAGAATTGAACATGGCGACATCCACGAAAAAATCACCAAAATGCTTCTGATCCAACACATCACGCCCAACACCACGCCCAACAAGAGCCCAGCAGAACTACTCATGGGCAGAAGACTCCAGTCACCCCTAGATCGTCTGCACCCTGCTTACACCCCAGAGAAACCCCCGGGATCCTCTAGCAAAAACCGTGCCTTCAAGGAAGGAGACACTGTTTTTGCAAAAAACTTTACTGGAGACCCACTATGGCTTCCTGCGAAAATCACCCAGATCACCGGCCCTCGATCCTACTGACTCGAAACCACTGATAGCAGGTGTTGGAAATGCCATATTGACCAGCTAAGGTCCAGGCTGGCCATTTCTCCCCTCACAGACTCTAACCAAGAAATCAGAGGGTGGGGAGAAACCGCAAACTCTGAACAAGAACTGGGTTCTGAACAAGCAGAACAACCCCCATTAAACAGAAACCAAACATTTAACCAACTAGACTTACCAGTTGACAGGGAGCCGTGGCAGACAGGTTCTTCGCCTGGAAGTAGCAGCTGGACAAGCTCTACCAGCCCAGAAAATCCAAGCGGGAGCAACAGAGCAAACGACTCAACCGACCCGGATACACCAGGTGGGAGTCGCAGCTATAGGCCCGGCTCACCCTTCCAGGCGGTTCCTTCGAGTAGCTGGAGAGCGACGTGGAGCCCGTCCGAACCTGACGATGACCAAAGACATTGTGAACTGCATAAGTCAGGTAGATAGGTCCGAAGACCCGCCTACTTGCGCGACTACGTTTCCCTGCCCCTCGGACGGAACCAAGAGGGGAGGGATGTTCTGTACTAGCAGGCTTGAAGGCCCCCATTCCTATTGGTCCGGAAAAGTCGGGCCATGATTGGTCATTATGGGACACTCTGATTGGCTCATATAGAGCTTGCCGCGATTGGCTAACACCAAGCGCAGCAAGCTCAAAAACCTATCATTGGCTGCCTAGCCGCGGTCAGCTCTATAAAAAGAACAGCTGCGGCTAGGGTTTTTGTCTCAGTATCTGGTTGCTTAATAAAGAGCTGTTGTTCAGTACTACGAGTCTCGTCTCTCTTTGGGACCCACCACCCAGACTTAACAAAAAATATATTTATCTTGCTTCATTCTATAACTGTCAGTTTAACTTGAGTATTCTTCTTTAATTATAATATTTAGTTCCTCCAGTTCCCTCTGGTGTTCAAGTTTTAAAGTCTTGCCTTAACATTAAAAAAATGGATACTTTCTGGATGCTTGACAAAGTATCTCAAACACACCTTTGGAACAGGGCCTCAGTTTGGTGTATGTATATTATTATTAGTCCCTTTAAAATTATTTACTTATTTAGGGTATGGCTTATCATACATGGACTAGCAATATATATTAACATTTCATCTAGAATTCTAGATTAATAAAACATTATAAAATATGTTAAAAAGATCGATGTTTAAATGTCAGTGTCTAGCCCATCTAATCATTGAAGTGCAGCATCGTTTATATTAAAACAAATCAGATACTGGACTGGCATATGCCCTCCATTTACATTTGGTCACAAGTTGATCGACAGTTTGATGTGGGACCCAGTAGTCACACTGAGGGGAGGAAACTATGGCACATTTATACAGAGAATGCTGGCAGATGCCGTGTGAGGTGCAAATCTTATTCAGGATTGTCTATTGTTGACATGGTAGTTCAAAGCCTGTCACCTTTTTTTTGCGGGGGGGGGGTGTCATTTATAACTCTTCCTATGTCTGGCCATTCAGTGACTCATTTGGTTTTCCACTGGGAATCACTGTTAAAATTGTTGGGAATAAGTCCCTTTGAAATCCTGACTCTGTTCAGTTCATTACAAAAACAGTAACTATTCCAAATACATCTAGACCTAGAGCTTTCGAGACACTGCATCTAGCAAAAAACAAATTCTGGTTTCTCTGATATTATTTCACACTCCTCATATATTTAATATTGAAGATTACTTTTAAGACAAAACCTTATTTGAGTCACTGTAGATTAGTAGATGATTGAACAACAAGAAGCTGTGCCCAAAGTGGTTGCTCCTCATAGAGGAAAGCTTTGTTTTACTGTATTTCCCACATAGAAGTTAATGGTGAAACCTTTTAATACATGAAGGGAATGTTTCACATGATTCTAAAGTAGGAGCATCTTTCCACAGCTTCCCTCACTGTGAGGGAATATTAATATTAATGTCCATTATTAATAACTTAGGCTGTTTGTGCATATTAACTTACATTGTAGTTAGAAGATGGAATATAATTAATGTCCATTATTAATAACTTATGCTGTTTGTGCATATTAACTTACATTGTAGTTAGAAGGTGGAATATAATATTTAGACCAGGAATAGGCAACCTGGAACTCTCCAGATATTTCTATTACAATACCCACAAATCCTGATTGCTGGCCATAGTGACAAGCTTATAGGAGTTGTAATATAAAACATTAAGCTGATGCCCAAAGATGCCAATTGTTTGGTGTCTACCTTAATTCTCCGTACTCTCATGACTCACTTTCTTTGCAAGTTACCAATTCTCAGTACAGATTCTGACTGAGATTGTCAGTCCTGATGGAATCATATATTTGGGCTTTTTTTTATCTTTCACCTGGCATTTGTTGACATCTCACAGTGGGGAACCTCTGACTCATCCTAGAAAATGTGACAGGAAATAAGCTCTATTTAACTCTTCTGGATACTTGGATGGTGCAAGTGACAGTTTCTATGCCACATGCCTTTGGAAGTCTCTTGACAAGCATTCAGTAGAAGCTTTTAATACTACAGAAAAAGCTGTGTGCTATGGAAGGCATATTAACAGGGCATTGTTTCTCTCCTCTCCTCAGCAACATGGGTAATTTGCAGCTAGACCTTCCAGAAAAATAACAGAATCTGTGTTTTCTATTATCCAACACTAACACCGATTTAATGCCAGAGCTGAGTATCCCTTCCCTAATAGACGTGAAATGAAAGAAGCTTGTTTGAGGATAGAAAAGTAGAATCACTGTTCAGCATTTTAAAAATCATGAAGGATGTGTGCTATACTACTAGAAAGGCAGAGCACACAAACTTCAAATGATATTCTCTTTGGAATATGAGAGAAACGTTCTTGGCTTTTGCTGATTTTTCAAAGAGTCCTAAAGTAACTACTATAGAAGGGCCTCATGTCTCAAGAATGGAAAACTAAAGAAGGGTGGGGCGGGGAGAGATTTAATTATTCAGGATATATGTGTTTTGCTTGTAGTTCATGAAGCTCGAAAGCAGAATAGCAGTGTTATGTCCATAGTCCATGCCTTGAGATTTGCAAATTAATTTATGGTTAGGTTATGTCATTGATTCCTAATAATGTCACAGAGTTTAGTGATGCTTGTATAAGCACTCATAGCGCCACTGGCTGCTCTAGCTGGGGGGGTGGGGGTTCCAGTGATAAAGTATTACAATCTATGAGTAAGAAAAATGCAATATATTTCTTCATTTTTAAATATTTATATGCCATCCCTCAGATGCTACGATTCCTAGATGGCATTCAGTAAGTAAGAGGCATATTATCTGAAGACAGACAACAGGGATTCCAGCCCAAAATGATTCATTTTTATGCACAATTTGTGGTATATGCACGCATAGGGGTACAGACAGACACAGACAGAGATGTCTGGAATATTCTTAATTTCATCCATGAGGTTTTAGGAATAGCTAACCCCAAAAAAGCCATAAGGAAGGTCTTTGTTATACTTGACAATTTCAAGACCACAGAAACTGATACTCTTTGTTGACTATCTTCTGGGCACAACTGTAGTAAATCATGAACATATATAAATTATAGCTTTGAGTCAGATTTGACTATTGGTGCCTGCATGGGAAGTTCATGTAGTTTCCTAGGTGGCATGTTCAGAAGTGCTTTGCAACTGCCTTCTTCCTAAGAGGGTAGGAATTAGAGGGTAGGAATGATGACAGAGGAGAATATTTGTAGCTCAGGGTTGAAATGAGGGGTCCTTGGTGCTGTCTGAACTTGGATGTTTTATTGCAGAAGTTTCATGATCAAACTAGGTAATATCATCAGTGCCCTGATGGTGTTATCTAGTTTGGGCAATCAAACATCTGCAGGAAAACAACCAAGCTCAAATGGTAGGAGTGGCCCAAAGTTACAAATCTGGCTTTTATGCCTAAAACAAGAGAAACATTGCCTTAGAAGCTTAGATTATCCAGAAGCACAGAGGAATTGAGCAACTCTTCCTTTCATCCTTAACTCTAACTTTTTCATATAACTCACAGCCTTATGATGTCCTTGCCTCACCATTTTTCACTACACTCCCCCCCCCCCGCCCTAGATGTAACAGTTTCATAATGTGAGGCACACATTTAAGTACCCGCTTCCAAATGCAATAATGAACTGTCCACAAAAGAATATTTGTCCTAATTGGTTGCTTGGAATAGTTGCTGTCCACAAAGAAGCTTCTATATTTGAGGGAATTATTGCAAGCATTGCATTCATTGATTGATTGATACTGGCCACCCAATTTATAAAATGTGGGGGTTGGCCAGAGATATTTCATCTTGAAGTCTCTTCCCTCTGAAATGGGTCTCTCTCCATGAAGAATTGGGATACCAAATTTCTTTCCATGTTTCCTTCAGAAGGCAACTTGAATAGGGGCAAGCAAATGTGTGTAGGCTGGATGAAATGCAAACTGAATTTAATATGTTTGTCTGTAAATGCTACAGGATTTGTCTTTCGCTGTAAGAAACTAATACGACTACCCTTCCAGAACCTGGATAAATGTCATAGCTTATACTTTTTTAAAAAAGGAAAACTATTTCCTGGAGATAGTAAAAGGTGCTGGAAATAGAATAGAATGAATTGCTTATCATTATTTCCAGTGAAATGGCATATATCTATTTTAACTGTTCGTCCTTTCTGTCTCTTTAGGAAGTAAAACTCGGGAAGGTGTAGTACAAGGTGTGACTTCAGGTAATGTTTATTGCTGTTTCTCTTCTCCCCCAGCTTTAATCCTGAGTGGGCAATTGTATGAGAACAAGCCAATAAAACAGTGCCAATAAAACAGTGATATTGTTAAAATCATTCCCATAACTAAAGCTGGACAAAGTGTTCCATCTACTTCCACCTGTTGGCAGAACTGGCTAAAAGGACTAGCTAAGGTACAGTTAGTGTGCAACTTGACTCAGCTTGACACCAGGCTTTATATCTCATGTCAAAGTATACATTTCATAATTAGGCAGAATTAGGTCACATTTTTGAGGGGAAATTTTAGGAATTTTAAGAGATGCAATGGCTGCTTTAAATTACAACAAATCTTCAGGCAATCATTTTATAGCACATTTAGAATTCCAAAAATGCCCCCCCCCAAAAAAAACCTATCAAACCTAACCCAAAACTACTCCCCTCCCCCGACCAAAGTTTCACTCACTTGGGGCAAAGTTTTCACTTGAGACCTACTGCTTTCCTGATAAGAGGCCAAGTAGTTTTGTACAGAACAGTAAAATAAATGACTTGCTTAAATGGTACAGAGTGTACACTTAAGTAGTGTCAAGTCTAGAAAAAGACATGTTTGCTGCAGGAAGAAGATAGACTTAATAGTGATAGCTTCTCTTCCATGGCCTTATACATATGCTTCTTCTTCTATCCGTCTATGATGAATAGACTGTATCATTGTATTGTAGTTGTACATTTGTACAGTACTGCCAAATTATGTTCCAAGTCAACATCTTTCTTAGCCAAGTTGTGAAAGGCCACATGTTGTACATCCAGTGTGAGCTAATTGTATGGTCTCATAAGACACAAGAGCTTTTTCTTTCTGTCTTTTTGGTTTTCTTAGTTGCTGAGAAGACAAAGGAGCAGGCATCACAGCTGGGTGGAGCTGTCTTTTCAGGAGCTGGCAATATTGCAGCTGCCACAGGACTGGTCAAGAAAGAAGAATTTCCCACTGATGTGAAGGTAGGCATCTTAATAAGAGCTATTAAGAATCAATCTAGGGGCAGGAGAATTTAAAAACTACCACAGAAAGAAAGGATAGATGACTCCAATAGACCTGAGTAACATTTGATATTGATATTTTGTTAATTTAATTCTTCAAAAGCTGAAGGTTTGCTATGTTGGTTGCATTCTCATTTGGGGATGAGGACCTATTAGGATGAGCAGGAAAAATGCAATGACATTCCAACAATTTTACATGACAGGATGCAGTATGCTTTGGATAAGAACCTATAACCATGGTGTGTAGGAATGGGAATGCATGTGTACAAGTGTCTTTGCATATATGGGTTGTGCAGTAACATATTACCACAATATGTGTGAAAATCTCTATCCCATCATTTGTGCAGAGTGTAAAAGGTGGTGATATTCGTTTAGCTCAGCATCACACATGGGGGGTGCGGGCGGGTTATGCTTCGTTTTTATAATTTGTTGGATGAATGTATACATTTGGACTGGCATGTGCTCAGAAGCACCACCTTGTGCATCTTGAGGCTGAGAAAACCAAACCGTATTACAGAAATTGTCTGGCTGCTGCAGGACTGCCAATCTGAGAAAAAAAACTCTTGAATCTTGCAGCTGAGCTGCCAGTGAACCATTTGCTTCCAGCTTAGCTTAAAATAGCAACAGCTGAAGATGAAATGAGGCCATTGCATTCAGGCAGGAAGAGGCACGCTGCTCTACTCAGCAAGGGGGGGAAGGAGCCTATGAAGAGTAGTGTCAGACTGCCAGTCACAGGGCTCTTCCCGACAGCCATGTTGATGCTTTCCTTCCATCTTTGAGATGGGAAGAAACAACGTCATTCTTAAAAAACCGTGGATCCACAAGCCTATCTGTTACCACATCTCTGGAATTGAGACTGTTATTGCTGCTTTCACAGGAAGCAATGGGGGTCATTTTCAGGACAATTGCTTAGCAGTGAGCAATAGAGAAGCTGGCAGGCAAAGGAGGATGACATGGAGAGGGCAAGAGAGGCTGAAATCAATGGGTGGGAGGTTCAGCAACTGTTTTTAAGCTACCTCATTGAACAGACAGTGGCAAGGTGGGGGCTGTAGCTTTCCAGACTACCTATGAACACTTGAGGTAACACAGAAATGAATGCAGCTTTTTATAGATTTGTAAACAAACAAAAAATTGTGCCGTTCAATAAAACCAGGGAGTAAGACTAAAACCATTGACTGTTTCTCCTATAACTAATGCTTTACATATGTAAAGAACTTACAAATGGGAATGCTGACTTCATAGAAGAATTGTATTTGGTCATTCACAGGACCAATATTCTCTTGATCCAAATTGCACATGTACACCATGAGAGCTATCTCATTGGATGCTACAGTATAAGAGAAATGGCTTTGGAGACATGGGCCACAGCAGCTGGATAGAGTGGGTGGCCCTGCAACAATCTAACTGGTCAATCTAACAATCTAACTATTGCTGATTTCTGACGAAATTCTTCTGTGTATCTGGAATCTCTGCATGGATGTCTTTTACCATGTTAATTGAAAAACACTCCCAATGAGCTGGAACAGCTTGTCCTCACAACAAATCAGTGGGCATTCAAATATAGATGAACTCATTAATGTTTGAAAGTTGGGGGGGGGAATCTATGGCCCATATGCCAAGCGTGATTTTATGTACTTTGGTTATGTGCTGTGTCTCTGCCATTTCTCTAAATAATCCTAAACATTCTAGTCTTTTATCACAAAGAGACCATTTGAGTCCCCTGATCATTGCGGTTAGCATCTTCAGTGCTTTTTAAGCTTTCTTTCTGCATTTTAAAAGTGCAACTGGAACAGTCTATTATATTCAATATGCAGCTGAGCCATATAAGGTTATTAAAAGGTTAAAATACTGTATATTTTCAGTTCATTTCCTACTGATCCCTAGCATGGAATTTGCCTTTTTCACAGCTCCTGCACATCTTCCTTGAACTAGAGCCCAAACTGTTTTTTTCTGTTTAGTTCACACAGGTTATGTGAATTTGCATAGGGGTGGGTAGCTTGTCCAATGTACATCACTTTATATTTAACAGTATTTACCACTTGGTTAAGTTTTAAAAGATCCTTCAGGAACTGTTCTCAGTCATTTTTTGTTTTTATCCACCACATATCTGCAAATTTAGCCAGTTCCCTGCTCTATTATTAAATAAAGTTAATTTAAGAACAAGTTAAATTAGCTTTGATCTTAATGCAGATCCTTGAAGGACACCAGTTGAAAAAATTGACCATTTATTCCTACTCTCACCCCATTCCCATTAAATACACTCTCTGATGAGGAATATAGTGTTGATAGGATTACCTCCATTTACCTGCTGGCACTTTAAACAAGACTCTAAAACACTGAAATACAATTTACCTTTGTAGAATCCATGCTAAAAAAAATTTCAGCAGGGCTTAGTTGTTTTTTCTTTTATTACCCTTCCTGCCCATTTTTCAGGAAATTAATACAGCTTAATTGCATAATAAAGATATCAGTTCTATAACTATTTTAGCAAAAACAAATGCAAAGCATTCATTCATTCATTCCAGATTCATGCAATCTTATACCTTCCTTGAACATCCCAGTGAAAAGAAGGATGTGACTGGCTAACAATGCCAATTCATAAGATAAGTGGAATACCTGATTACTATTAACTCTGCTCTAAATGATCTTCCATCATACAATAACATATAGAAGGACAGAGTACATCATTCTATCAAACAATGGCTGGTTTGCATAACATGTTAAGCTAACTTGTGAATTAGATACTGCAAATCCAACCAGGGTTGTTAAAGTATAATTCATGTAGATATCTAAACATTTCCAGTAAATTATTGTTAACCGTGTTTGGTATGTTGTACAAATACAGCCATTACTTTCTCCACTCTCATTATTCCTCATTACCTAGTCTTTTAGTTTCTAAGTATTTTTAAACATTCCTGTAAAATATATGCTGCTTATGAAATTTCATGATAGTATAGTTTATGGGAAAAGAGACAATCCAGGAGTGGGAACTGTGAGAAGAGTTTCAAAAAGACTGATTATAACTTTGCCTGGGCATTTACTCTTATGGTTTTATAGATTATGTTTTTGCCCCAATCTAGCAATTAAACATGTATTTCTGAAATCCATGTGATGCTTATTCCTTTGTTTGCCAATTATTTAGGCTTGATAAATTAATTGTTTGAGGAAACCTTCAGAGGACATTTTGGAAGTGCTCTGGCAGAAATAAGTAATATTGGCTGTCCTTTTTCATTTGCAGCCCGAGGAGGTTGGTCAAGAAGCAGTGGAGGAGCCTCTGATAGAGCCACTGTTGGAACCCGAGAGTGAGAATTATGAAGAGCCACTGCAGGTCAGTGAAGCAGAATTAGGGCAAACTGATCACAAAATGGGAATGAGAAATTCTGGGGAATAAAGGGAATACAGGAGTTTAGCCTTCTATGTCCCTACCACATCCCAAGTCCTGCTGTCTACTTCATCATGGTGGTGGGAGTTCCCTGGGAGATTTGAACCAGGAATGATGGGTATATATGCTAAGAGTATGTTGTCCGAATAGAGCATGAAGATTATCCTAGCTGTCATGCTAAAGCAAGCAGGCACCTTTATTGGGCAGAAGCAATATAGGAAGTTACTGGAAGCAGTAATAACCATCATTTCATAAAGTGAAGAAGGCACTGGTAAACTACTCCTGTTTTTTTAACCAAGAAAATCACATGCATTGACTAGATAAAATGACTGATAATTTACCAGGCTGATCAGATAACTCACTACTGAAGAAGGGATGAAGCTCTTTTTGGAGTACTAACAATGTGGATTAAAGGTTTCCAGACATTTAGTTACTGATACTGCCATAAGGGGGGGGGGGGGGGAATCCAAAGCTACAAAGAAAGAATTACAGTGGGAACATGGCATATATGAAACATAAACATGGAAAAGTTGAACAGTGAAAGATGAAATTAATCAACAGTGACATCTTAGATATCACAAAACTGAAACAGGGTGCAATTGTGAACTTTCAGCCAGTATATCATGTTTATTATTCAGGACATAAAAAAAGGCATCGCTTTCATAATTATGAAGGATATAGCAGAGACAGTATTGGGATATAATGAGTAAATGACCGAAGAATACAAAGTAGACTTCATGAACAACTCTTTAATGTGATATTCTCCAAGTTTATGTTCCAACTACTGATGCAGAAAAAGAGGAGACTAATGAGTTTTATGGTCAAGTTGAATTTGAAATCAATAGAACATGTAAACAAGATGTGCTGCCTTTGACGAGAGACTGAAATGCCAAAATTTGAATCAGTGAGGAAAATGTGTCTGGAGTTAGAAAGTAGAAATTAAGGAGAATGATTTACCAATTTCTGGCAATCCAATGATATCTTTATTGGTAACATTGTTTAAATGAAATTGAAATTATATACATGGAATAGATCACAAACTGTTCATGTGCAAATTACACAGAGAAGAACAAAGCCAATCAACTTCCACAATATGAATTTGAGCTCACTATTTTCAAGAACATTAGGAATTGCTATGAAGTCCCAAACCTAATGGGGAAAAAATTAAGAGGAAATATGGGTTGAAATCAAATACATTGTTAAGGATAAGGCTGAAGAGACTTAACATTTTCTTCATCTCCAGTTTGCTTCCCTATGATAGAAAGTTTTTTGACTCCTGAGCAATTAATCTGTCTTGAATTTGCTTCTCTTGTATAGTTAAAATATTGATCTCTGGTTTTAGAATAGCATTTTTGTATAAAAATCTTATAAGACATCAGGAGTCATTTTTCTTCTTTTGCAAATGTGGAATTTATCCTGAAAATGTGTTAATATTTGGAAAATCCCTGCATCAAAGCTTTATGGTGTCTTTCAAAATATCCTTTTTTGAACTCTTCTGAGATGCCTTTGAATTTTAATTGATGAAATTTCAGTTTATCCTTTCTATTTTCTGGCATTTTTGTTCTTAGACTTCCAACTGTGAGATTCTCTTGCTTTCCTTTTAATTATTTAATTTGTGTAACTTGAATATTCATTGCAGTGTTCCTAATCTCTGTTTTAAAATCAGATTCATTCTCATATCATTCTCATATCTTCATTTTCTATTTTTAAATCAAGTTCCATATCCTCCATTATATTCATCCCTGTTTCTGGTATTTAAAGTTTTCATTCCAGTCCTGATATTTCGATAATGAGATGGGCAGCATATAAATTTAATAAATAAATATCTGGGTTGCTAGTTTCTTGAACATTTGATTGAGCATGTCTGAGTCGGATTCTTCTTCTCATTGCCTTTCTTCTTCCTTCCTTGTCTCCCTTCTTTCTTTGTTATAAAATATCTTCCATAACAGTATTTGCTTAGTAGATCTCTATATCCAACCACTATTGTTTTCAGGTTTAAGTAAAATGGTAAGTTCTTATTCTGATTTTTTATATTTTTTTTACCAACTTCCAATAAATATCCCATTGTAAAACTTCTACAGTATTTCTATCTCATCTCTCTGCCAGTAATCAGTCTTTCTACGTTTTATACAGAAAAATAAGAGAAATAGCTGAAATGACACTTCTTTGTTATGTGGATGCTCAAAGGCAGCTTACATCTAGTTGGTTATTCAATTGTCATTATTTTCTATCAATCGCAGGCATTCACAGAAGTAGATCTAACTGCTACTTGAGCTCAGTGGAATCTGTTTCCCCAGTATTTTCAGTTCTGGAGCACATCTTAGTTCTGGAGTGCATTCTTTTTTAAAGAAAAGTTTGTCTCACCATAATATTGCTGTTGTGCTGCAATCAATTCTCTTCTCCTTTTATTCCAGCCTCGGAAATGTTGTGAAAAGTAGTCAAAATAATTGTATTTATAAAGATTAATGAAGGAAAATAGTTGGCATTATAAAATCCAATAGAGGGGAATGGAAATTCAATGGTTGATTGATTGGAGATTATTTGAATCTTTCTGTCAAAGAAAAGAGAGGGGGGGGGAGTATATGCTTGCATGGGAGTTGGCAATGTGTAGCATTGGAAATTGATATTGAAAAAATGTACCTGTATGGGTGCTAGATAATGAAAAATATGGGCTGTGTGAGACCAGAAATCCCCTGGCTTTGCTTTCTTAGATTAACCTATGGCTTAAGAATCTAAGGAGTAATAAAAATACCACAGACTTCAAAGTAGGGAGAAGATTCCTGTCAGGAAGCCATCACTGCCCCTTTAAACTGCAGCATTAAACCAAAATTAATTGCAAACAAAATGGCGGGGGGGCATTAATCATTAAACCTATATGGAATTATTTTAGTAAAAGGACAATTTTCAACAAGCTCTGAACATATAAAACTTATGTTGTTTACAAGAAACACATAAAACAATACTACATCACTTCATTAAAACAGAAAAACTTACATCAAGAATAAATAGCATCTGGAAAAAAACAGAATATTTTTAAAATCTTCTTGTTAAGAATTATTAAAAAAACAAAATAAGATAAAAATGGACAAATTTTAATCTTGAAACTGAAAAAAGACAAAAATTTAATTCAGAAAATTGTATGAAAATAATATTTATATCCTAATAGAAACTGCAGAGGGTATAATAATCATTGTTAAAAATATGAATAGAATGCTACATTTTAATTTAGTCAAATCAGCTAAAAGGAAAAGAAAGAAGGAAAGCTCCAAGAAAGCTCTTCCAATATATGGTCACAAGGGAAGCAGCATATATAATCCTAATGCGTGCGCAGTATGCGTGCACACACACACACACGCACACGGAATAACCCAAAGAAACTTCACTCTTCCAAATTAATTTCTTTATTGAATGTGGACTATATTGACAGAGTGCACAAGAAAGTGCATAGGGAAGTGAAATGATATACATAGAGCAGGCAGATTATATTCCAAAGAGGAAGACGAACAAATTTATTATAAATGCACTAGATATATTAACATCAACATTAAAAAGACAGAAATATTTTCAGATGTGAATAAAGCCTTCAACAATTGGAAATCAGTTTTGCGGGGATGTTCTAGGTTGAATGAACTCCAGTGAAGAATTCAAAACTTTGGTGGAGAGCATATATCAACAGCAAGCAGTGAAGATTATGGCAATTGCAACACTCTCTGCAAACTTCTCAATATGTAAAGATGCTTTGGCAATGAGGTCCACTTTCCCTTTTACTATTTGTAGCCTTTTTGGAAGTCCTAGTAAACATGATCTAAAAAGATAAAACAAATAACCAAGATCTGAATTCAAGGAGAATACAAGAATAAAATGCTATAAAGATAATATAGTATTAACAATTATACAACTACAAACTCCATACAACAATTGATGTAAGTAGTTAGTAGTAGTAGTAAGTAGTTAAGAATTACTTACATCAATTGTTGTATGGAGTTTGCAATTGGCTGCATTAACATATAAAGATGGATTTGGGGGAAAATAGATATTTATTTCTCATCTTACGGGGTGAAGAATTATGTTTGTTTATATTTGTGGTGGTGATTAAAGAAAAAAATAACTTCTTTAAATATATTTGTCCTTTTTTCTTACATTTCCCCTTTTCTTCTCTTGAATCTTTTCTTCCATATTCTCTTTTTTTCTCTTAGTTGGTTTTGGCTTATTCTACTGTAATTAAAATTTTCAGTAAAAATAGTTTTTAGAAATACATATAACCAATCACTTTACCCGCCATGTTTAAACGCAAGAGGCTTTTGTAAGTAGGCAGTTCTGTTGAGTAAACCATTATAGTTGATAGGATAAAGATAGAAAGTAAAAAGTAGAAGAGTGGATCTGTAGAGCAAGCTTCTCTGTTATCTGATCTAGAGATGGGTTATTTTGTCTCATGTCTTATATCATCTAGTACGATTAATGTTTTCAATTTCTTTTCAGGAGGAATATCAGGATTATGAGCCAGAAGCATAATGGCCACAGCTGTTCCCGACACTTCCACCAGCAGCACAATAACAATAATTTCTTCTTCCCTATCCACATCCATCTCTCCAAGGGAAGATCTTGATGCAGATGCTAATGGAGAGAATCCCCCATACCCCATCCTGTCATGAGTTCTTCCTCCAGTTCTGCTCCAAGAGACCTCATCAGGATCAGTGTTTTATGTATTGTGGTCTTTAGCGTTAAAGAGAAAGAATACTGAAGACAAACCGCGACTGCAGTGGTTTGTGTACATGTGTACATTTTAAAGCCCGGCCTTACTGCCTGTCTCCCTCCCAGTGCAGTAAGGCCAGATTTCATGTGTCTGTAAGCAGCATGTTGTATCTTCTCTGTTTTTAAACAGAGCACTCCATGTCCTTGACTGGGACCTTGCACTGGGCCCACTGTACATTTGCTTGCACGTGAATCATGTCAACTCCGTTCCATTATCATTGGAACTTTTTTTTTAAAAGAAGATCTCTGTCCTGGTCATGTAAAAGAGACTTCCTGATTTTAACGGTGCAGAAGTTGTGTCTATGTATCCTAAACAAAAGGAGCATCTTTCCTTTCCTGCCCCCAGCACTCTGTATATTTGACTGTGGCATGGATATATACCTCCCACTGTCGCTGTGTGTGCAGTCCTGGGTTGCTGCCAGTGATGCAGCTACCCATCTCCATGAATAAAGCCAATTCTTGACTGTAGCTGTTTTTCTGCTTCCACGTGGTTCATAGGTCAAGAGGGAGAGCAGTTAACCTGTGCTTTTCTGAGAACAAGGTAGTTTTCAATGGGCTAAGTGTCCACATTGCTGACCTTTCAAGGCTTTGAGAACAGTATATTTTGTAATGTCTAAGGGAAGCAGATGATGTTGCTTCTTACAAACTAACACAACTTCAGTGATTTTTTTCCAAATTAAAGTATAAGCAATCAGTAAGTAAAATGGAACATCCATTGGAAATGCTGAAAAAGCCCCTTCAGCAGGTATGTTTTTTTCATCCTAGATGAATAAGCTACAGGTCTTAAAATTGAACTGCCAATATTGTATCCACCTCTATTGTGCAGTCATACTTGAATCAGAACTCTATACGGTACAAGATTTTAAAAAATAAACTGTAAAGGTAGAAAACACATAGAAAATAGTCAAAGGACAGAAATACCTTTTCTGAAAAATTGTAACATTTAGGGCTTAGAACCTTATGGAAAGAAAGTAAGGAATATAATTATGCATGGTGCAGAGAAAATAAAAATATTTTTTCTCCTTCTCTTATAAAAATAGAATCTAGGCACTTCCATTGAAGCTGATTTACGGGAAATTAAAGATAGATACAACGTAATTTATAAAATGTTCTGTCACAAGAAACAGTAGTTTAGACTACTTTTTGACACAAATTCATTGGAAATGTTTCGTTAGATATCATTAAGCCATAAAGCAGCTTCAGTCCCATAAGCTATCACTAGGCAACCATTATCAGAGAAGGAAAGTATTTGCATTATTGTATTTATTGGCTTCTCAGAGGCATCTGATTGGTGATTGCTAGAGACAGGATGCTGTACTAGATAAGCCCTAGATCTGATCCAAGAGAGCTATTGTAGTTTAAAGATAAACATGTCAACACACACACACACACACACACACACCCCTATTCGGCCTTAAAATATTAGGGCAACACTGTCTTCTGAGATAATAATTATTAGAAATTAATACAGTCCAGTTAACATCAAAGCCTGCTTATAAGTAGTTGATCTAGTATCCAATTCCAAAACAGTTCCACTGCCATTAATTAAGAATAATGCTATTCATGTGATTGATGAAGATGGTATATAATAAATCTTGATTAAAAAGATATTTTACTTACTTTTAGTGGGAAAATCACGCTTCAGAAAAACTGCCACAGGGCAGAAAAATGTGTGCCTTCCACTTTGAAATGAGATAAAATTTAAAGTCTTTTTAACCACAAAATCTATTTTTGTGGCTTGAAATCCCTAACAATTTACCAATATCCGAATAGTTGCTAATAACAATATTGTAGCTGCTAATTTTCATGTTATTTTGTTAAATTATAGATGGCTTAATAATTTGTGGAGTTTCTTATTACAACTTTTATTTTAAAATCAATACCAATCTTACATTGTCTCCCTTTCCTGTGATAAAGCTTTCTCGATAAACATTCCAGTTTCTTCCAATTTGTCTATTTGTCTGAGATACATACATATCAAGATTACAGACCTATATGTTATCCCTGAAAGTCTTAGAATGATGGTTGTATGTTTGATATTTTAAGATATATTACTTTGTTTAGCAATTCTGAATTGCCCTTTTGAATCCTGTATGTTCTTTTGCATTTTTAATCCCCACAATTGTCAAGAAAAACATGTATTTCCTGCTTAATTGATGATTCCACACACAATATGACAGCATGTTGTGCAATTTGTCTTGCACAATTTTAGCCCCTACTATAATGTCGCATTTAAGACTAGCAATTAAACTACTAAACGAAATAGGCACAAGGTTGATTACTAAATGATTTCATAGATTATCAACTTTAACTTTGATTTTCTAGAAAAAATAAAAAATAATTTAATTTATTCATTCATAATGTGACCTATCAGAACCTATTTTCTTGCAATTTGTTAAAGCCCAAAATACACAGCAAAGAAAACAAAAGAACTGGAAAATATGTTCTATCAATGAAAGTATTGATATAATGGATGAGATGGGAAATTTGTGACAGTAAAATGGCCCATGTAACAAAATTTTAATTTGAAGAGGCAGGTAGGAGACTGAATAAACTGTCAGGATGATGCCTCAGTGATAAACCTGATATTAGTTTACAATAATCACAAATGTTGCAAAACCAACAATATTAACTAAATAATTAGTGTTGTAAAAGTGACCCCTCAGCGAATTGAAACTTAATATTAATCAGTATGTAAATAAAATTAAAATCTTAAGTGGAATTGCTAGAGAAGTAAAATGTTATTTTTTTTTTGTTTCCTTGTCCCCAATCTTTGCATGTCTTTAACAATTAAAAGGAAAAAGGATTTTAGAGCTGCCTCACAGAAGAGGCAACGGATGACTATATACATGCATTTATCAAATTGAGAAGCCTCAGATCCTATTCTGAATTGCAGATATTTCCAGCAATCACGTGCTCTCATGACTACTGTACAAAACTATCAAATGAAACTTAGATTTCTCAGAGCCTGAATTGGCCTCAAGCTCCTCTATGAGTGAAGTAATGGAAGAAAAAAAAAACATTGGTCTCCATCTGTGGAAAAGGCTCTGTTGCTGCCATGCAGGATATATACTTTTATGAAAAATGGTAGTGATTTATAGAGAATTGGTCTGGAGGAGAAGGGAAGAACATTCACCAGAGATTATCAACATCACCCATGATAAAGACTGACATGTGAAAAAAAGTGAAGCAGTTCCCAAATGGGAATATACAGCTAGTCCTTATTTAGCAACCACAATTGAAGCCAGCACTTGGTTGTTAAGCAAAGCAGTTGCTAAGTGAAACTGCAACTATACTTATGACCATTCTTCGGCTTTTCTTTGCTTTATATACCTGTAAAGATCATAAATGCAAGGACTGGTCACAAAGTTGATAGATTGTTGTAATGTATTCTACCTGGGACTGCCCTTGAAGAGGATCCAGGAACTTCAGCTGGTGCAGAATGCAGTTGCCAAGGCAGTTATGTGTGCCTTTAGAATGGTACACATTACATCTCTGTTCTGCAAACTGCATTGATTACTAGTTTTCAAGATGCAATTCAAGGTGCTGATTTTGACCTTTAAAGCTAATGGTATGGGACCAAATTTATCTTAGGGACTGTCTCTTCCTGGTTACACCTACATGCCCCATCAAGTGCAATAGAGACATGCTGTTTGTGAAGGAGGTTCCACCTGACAGAACCCAGGAGATGTGCCTTTTATATTATAATTCCTGCCCTCTGGGACACCATTCCCACCTGAGATGAGATTAGTCCATCCATTAGCCATCTGGAAAGTCTTGACAACATGGTTTTTCTATTAGCCTGAGAATCAAATGGCAAGCCTGCAAACTGATTCAGTGAAGCTACATGACGGCTGTCCTCTTGCCATTTGGGGGTTCTTTTATGTGTTACTCCTTTACGTTATTATTATTATTAATTTATGCCTGATTTTTATAGTGATACGGCTTTAATTATTATTTTCCTTGTAAGCCATCCAAAGTAACTTTTTACTTTGGGTGGCTATATACAAATTTGCTAAGTAAACAAAGTTACCTTTTCAGCAATGTGGTAACTGAACAGTTGCTTAACAAAGATTGTATTAGGCATTCTGAAGTCAAAGATGCTAGACCCATGGCTTTTCTGCACAGCTTAAGTGTTGATTTCAAATCTGAGAATAATTGGGCATATGAAGAATGGGAGCTGCAGTTTATCAGTGAGCAGGACAACAGTTGTTATCAAATTCCTAAAGAGAATGATAAAAGCTCATTCTTTTAACACTAGTCCTGTTTCCGCATTTAATTCAGGGTGTCATTTATTAAACAGACTTTCCTTATTGAATGAAGTCCAACACTTTGGCATCAGTTTTCTAATTTAAAACTGAAGATTAAAATCATTTATAGGCAGTCCTTGACTTATGACCACAATTGGAACCAGAATTTCCATCACTAACAAGGTAGTTATTGAGTCATGCTTGATTTCACTACATTTTTGCCATGCTCATTAAGCAAATCACTGTGGTTCTTAAGTGAATCATGCATTAATTCAGTGAATCTTGTTTTCTCCATTAGCTTTGATTGTTGGAAACTGGGAAGGTGTCAAATGGCAATAAAGTGACCCTGGAACACTGCAACCTTCATAAATACATGCTGGTTGCCAAGTACCAAAATTTTGATCAGGTTATCACAGGAGATGTTGTGATGGTTGTAAGTGTGAGGACCACATAAGTCACTTTTTTCAGTGCCATTGTATCTTTGAATGTTGTTAAGCAAATGATTTAAGTTGTTGTAAGATGGATGTAAGATGGATGGTGGTATAGAAGCATAGCACAATACCAGGCATAGAGTTAGAAGCACAGTAAGTAAGATATCTTGTTCTATTCTAATACCAAGTCGTTGATCTCAACATGGGAAATCCATGACAGCTGTTTTTTTTTAATCCTAAAACGACACAATGCTGTCTGAGAAGAAGTGCTGGTACTGTGCTGCAGATGCTTAATGGTTGACAATCTGGAACAACAAATCATAACTACTGAGCTTCGGTGTTGTCAATATGTTTTGTCAATACTGAAGACACTGAAATGCCTTCACCATTACATCTTGATGGAGGAAGTAAGGTCTGTCCTCACCCTTCTGGCCTTCAGGAAATGCCTTAAAACTTGGCTATGTGTTCTGGTTAGATGGGGCCCTGAAGGAGGAACTGTTGGCTGGAAATAGCTAGTGTAGTAACAGAGAGGCCACCGCCACCTCTCTGCTCCAGACCCATGCTTTGATCTCTGGTAATTTCAATCATATTTATATTTGTTTTTACTTCCATATGTTTTATTATGTTTAAGACACTGAGTATTACTTTGGACAGCAAGATGAGCACATATAAATTAGGTAGGTAGGTGGGTAGAAAGATAATGGATAGATGGATGGATGGATAGCTGTGTTAGTCATTAATTTGTCTTCAAGTGACATAGGACATACAATTTGCACAGGTAAGCCAAGAATAACTCATTGTTCTGGACTGTTTGACATTTAGCCACTGCTATACTATGTTCCTGTACTCAATTCAATTGTCACATTAGTTAATGACATCTGCAGGAAACCACAATAACACAAATATGTGCATGAATACATAATAATACGAATGCAACTGAAGGAGAATTTAGAGGTCCAGACTAAAAACCACCTAACCCAAATGTATCTTCCTGAAAAAACAAATAAAGCAATTGCAAAAAAGCAATTTCCCAGGGCAACTAAAACTCAACTCAACCACAATAACATTAGAAGCCCAAGGAATGCTAATTAGCTGAGGCTTTAACCTCATCCTCTTTTGGCTTGTCTTTACATCCAGTGCTTCAATAAGTGAATTAATGCTTCAATGTAATGTATCCTGGTCTTTGTTCCAGGCGTACTCCTACAAAATTCTACAATGCCCAATAGGTAATTGGAGATGTTGCATGCAGGTACATAAGTTTTGGCATTTGCATGACCTACATTATGCATTATCTTTTGCCTCACTTGTCTCTCTGAGAATACATCTCCTATCCTGCTTGCTGAAGCCTGAAGACAGTAATATTTTTGAAGGACAAATCCCCATGATATCCACCTCAGGCTGCTGCTCCATATCATCCCTGGCCCATTTGTGAAGCTACTTAGGGTGGTCTTCACAGATACTCTTCACTTAATGTCTATTCATTCAGTGATAGTTCAAAGTTATGACTGCTGAAAAACTGGACTTCTGAAATTTATTTACTTATTTATTTATAATTAATGACAGAAAGAAAAAGAGCATTATCTTTAATGATGGAAGTACATGTACTATCAAAAAGAACAAAACAGAAAGTGCTTTAACAAAAAGTGAAAAAATGATAAGAAAAACGTTTGTTACAATTCTATATATACTTATTTAATGCAAATATTAGTTAAGTAAGTATATATTTCTAATAGATTTATACATTTTTTTAAACTACTGTATTTTGTATGAGTCCCATACATGTCTAATGGATTGGCTCCCCCTTCCTTCCTTCCTTCCTTCCTTAATTGGCCACCCATTTTACCACAAGGTAACTCTGGGCAACTTATAACGATACACACACACACGCACACTTAATATCTGCAGATGCTACAACTCAATTACAGATGGGGAGGGTGGAGATAGGATTGGGGGAGGGGGATCTGTTGTTAAACAATCAACCTCCACTGTGATGTTCTCCCATTGGGTCCCCAAGTTAACTGGCAGAACCAAGTCTTTAGGCCCTTATGAAAGGTCAGGAGGGTTGAGGCTGGCCTCACACTGGGGGCAAAATGTTCCTGAGGGAATTTGCAGCAGCGGAGAAGGCCCTTCCCCTGGACCCTGTTAGCTGGAATAATTGGGCCGATGAGATCCACAGCTTGCTTCCTCTGCCAGCACATGTGGGATGGGCCAATCCAGTGGGGTGAAACAGTCCCTCAAATAGCCTGGACCCATGCTATGAAAGGCTTTAAAGATGATTACCAAAACTTTAAATTGTACCCCAAAACCGACTGGCAATTAATGCAGCTCACGGAGCAATGGTGTTACATGGGCCATTCTTCAGGCCCCAAGAATTGCCTGCACAACTGCACTCTGCACCAGCTGCACCTTCTAAATGCTCTTCAACCCCACATAGAATGTACTATAATAGTCCAACAGTAAGATGACTAGGGACTGAATGACTGAGTACATGGACTTCTGATCCAGCAAAGGCTGCCACACAATCCGAAGTTGTGGAAAGGCTCTCCTAGCCATGACTGCCACCTGTTCTTTGAGCAGGAATTGTGAGTCCAGGACAATCCCCAAGGTGTGGATGGGATCTGTCTGGGGTACTACCATCCAGAGTCAAAGATGACAAGATGGTGGATCTTGTGTGGAAATATAGAGTTGGGTATGGCCAGCGTACTGCAGATACCTCAACCCATGGTGATGCACGATCTCATACAGCAGTTTATTATAGAGGTTAAAAAGGAGTGGAGAGAATATCAAGCGCTGTGGCATGCCACAAGATAGTGATCCAGGACTGGAGCTCTCATTCCCTAGTCACACTGATGGGGTCCAGCTTCTGAGAAAGGAGTCGAACCAGTGGAAAACTGTGCTGCCCAGCCCTAGTCTCCATAGCTGACCCAAAAGGATACTATGGTTGATGGTATTGAAAGCTATTAAGTGAACCTATTGCCTACAACGGGCATTTTCCCCCCTAGAAACTGGAAGTAAATACTGGTTTCTGGAAGAAAACATGGTAAATTATGGTCACATGACTGCAGACTACTGCAAACAGCCGAACATGTGGGTGAGTTGCTGAGCACTCAAAATGTGATGACTGTGGGAGGAAGAACATCGGAATTTTTAATCCAAGTTTTAAGTACTCTTTGGAGAGGGGGTCCATTGTAATATCGAATGGTCACTAAGCAACTGATAAGTTGAGGACTACCTCTATAGACAATCAATCGATCAGTGGCAAGTGCAATCAGTTCCTCAACCTATTGAATAAATAAAAACATATTTATCTTTCCAGTATCCAAAGGTATTCCATTTATCTTTGCAAATCAACTTTTTAGGCATAGTAGGGGTACAAAGAATCTATTTATGTTCTCCAGTTGTCAAATTCCATATCCTATCTACATAACTCATATCTTATGAAAAGTTTACATTTTGTTGCAGAATGACATTTATATAATACATTATTTTATTTCAAAACTCGGTAAGTGTAGGTCCATTGGACATTGTAGAAACATGTTTTAAGAGAAACATGATCTCTATTACATCTCCAACAAAGTGCTTTCTTGACGTATCTTTTCTGTACAAATGTAATGGAGCTCCATAGTCATAATCTGAGGCCTATTGACATCCTTGCTATAGAATTTAAGACACTCCCATTGTTTATACATTTTTTATTCCATTCATTTCTTAAAATTTGCATAACAATTTGATTTATAATAAACAGGTTTTTTGGTTTTGAAGGATTTAACCAAACCAGTATTTCAAGAGTTTCAGAAGCTGAAAATGTTGCTGGTCCAAACTATGATGTTAAATGTTGTAATTATAATTATTGCCATTGGGTTACATTTGATAGATGGTATCTATGTCTTAACACAGAATATGTTAAAAATTCATCTGTTTCTCAATTTTCAAAGTTGGTTACTCCATAAAGTCAATTTGGCATGCATTGAAGGGTTTAATCTTTTTTTAATTAGCCATTCCATTCCATAACTTTTAACTGATGTAATGCTTTTCAGAAATATTAAAGTTTTATTATTGTATCCTAATGTTGTCCATCCAATCAATGATGCCATGTGTGCGATTTTTACCTGATTTTGGTATAACTGTAGTATGTCTGTTTAAATACTGGTGATAAAATTCCCTTTTCAAATATATCTCGTTTTGGCACCAGATCTATGAATGTGTTATACCACTTGACAGGAAATCCATCTAAACCTGGTTTTTTACAAGTTGGCATTTCAAAAAATATTTGTTTAGTTTTTACCTCAGATAGTGAAGCAAATAAAAGTTGGTTTTGTGTAATTTAAATGTACCAAATTAATTTTATTTTAAAAGGCCTCATATATCCTCAATTCAATACATCATTTGGCTTATTATATAATTCTGAATAAAATTCTAAAAATCCACAATTTACATCCATTGAATGCAATGACTGATCCTTAACTCATGACTATTACAGCATCCCTTACTCATGTGATAAAAATTTGAGCCAGACTGCATTTATGACATCCTCCCCTCCACAGCTAATCTTTGTCATCTTCACCTGACTTCCCTCTCCTAGGCTCACTATCCTGGCCATGCAGGGAAAGCACCGCATCTCTAGGGCTGCTTGCATCCCCTCTGTACCATCCCCTAGCCCTAGTGCACATGTGCTTCTCATTGGCCATCCAACCATCCATTTACTTGCCTGTCAGTCTTCTTGTGAGCCACCTGGAAGTTTCAAGTGGCTGCTAGTTTCCCCACTGATTTTGGTTGTCAGAAGTCAGCAGGAAGTTGCAAGGAGGTGCTCGCTTAATGACCTGCAATCCTGACATAATGATGGCAATGGGAACTGCAGGGATTGCTATCGCTACGCGCTGTGGTCACATGATGTTATGCTTTACTATTGAATTGCCTAGCACTGGAAATTCCAGTCCCACTTACCGCTGTTAACTGAGAACTACCTATAGATGTTCTTGTTTGTTGATACTATTGTTTTCTTCCTTCTCCCAAAGCAAAACATTTAATATTTTAAATCCAACATTAAATGCAAAGTCTCTGTTCTGTCTCTATGGAACGATAAATGGTGGCAAATTGGGATTCTTTAGGAAAAGGTGTGGATATCACTACTTTTAGCTATGTTCCTAAGTATATTAATATTATATTTCTCTGACAGGACTATGATTTATACTTTTATGAAATATCATAAACCATTTAGAAATCATGTACGGTTGAAAATACCATGAAGTTTTCATAAGATTAGGGAACTCCTGAGAGATTGACAATCTTGTCATAAGAAGCATGTGCTAAATGATAAAAATAAGGCTATATAAAGAAATATTATAAACTGAAGTGTGAACATCCAACTCTCCACCCCATTATATTTTTAGAAGGACTGGTTTTCCTGCCTGTAGGAGGTATTGCTGAGCAGAAGGGAAAAAGATGGCAGCAAATCTTGCAATTGCTTTATGAATTTCTGCATTTAATTGTGTGAGTTGAACAACCCAGTTTGACCTCATTACTGAGGCATAGTAATATCAGGTTATTACAGTGGGGAGGGTTTTTGTTCTTATACTTTGCCTTGGCTCAAGGACAGGAGGAAACCCCATTAAAGTACTGTTAGAGCTTAAAATTTAATCCCAACAAGCCTCAGCACAGTGTGCATATTAAGTCTATAAATGATGGGAAGAAGCACAGTCTACCAAATGGGAGCAGCAGAGCTGTATAGCTTTACTGGATTCATACATGTGTATGAACAAGCTCTGGATATTCCATATATAGTAGCTGAATGTGGATTTAAGGAAGGTATTGGCAATTCTAATTAAAGGCAAAAACACCATCCTGAAAGTGTAAAAGTATATTTCCAGGCAGACTTGCAGTCAATCAGTTAAGCCAGGATCTATTTGAAACACTTCTCATGGCCACCATGTCTGGGGCTGTTACTTCTTCTCACATGAATTGAATTTCACCTCTCCTGCTTGCTTCCACAAACTGTGAATGCTTTCAATGAATAGCTATCACAAGGAAAACACAAATACAAGAGCTATGTACGTGTAGAACAGGTGAAAACAGTTGGCATGAACATCTTTTTTGCTTATTCTCATGAGTTGACCTAAACCCAATTCAAAGCCTGCAAGTAACAGCAATTATACATACAAACACATAACATGTTGATCCATATTCCATTAGTCTTGATTCACCTCATCTGTTTTATTGTTTAAATAAATCATCTTTCAAGCCACTATTCAAAGCAGTTAATGCTTAGCAACTGAAATGATTCTAGATAAGATTTCTCTTAAACTAGAGGGAGAAACCTCAGTCAATAAAAAATAATAATAATATCACCATCATCTGGTTGATATCTAGATTTTTGTAGCCTAGATCTGGCAACAATAACAGAAATCTTTGCCCTATTAGTGAGGAATTCAACAGTCCCTTTAAAGTGTTCTCAGTATATAAGGTAGTAGCATACTATCAAACACTGAATCACTTGCAATGCTGATTCACTGACTTTTGCCATGTGATTAAAGCCTAACTTTAAGGGCTATGATAATAGGTCATAATTTTTTAAGAATTATGAAAGATGGAAAAGCATACGTGTCATTACATGGCTTATTTTTCAATAAACTATTTTTTTTTCTCAAAAAATATTTTGCTCAAAAGCTTAAAGGTTTTGTGAAGCATATACCAAAACCTGATACAAGTTAACAGTCTAAACTGCTGGTGCTTGTCAGACTTTGTAATCAACCATTCCAATTCTGTTGACAGACATGAGACCAAAATTTTCACTAACAAGATTTATGATTATGTTTACAAGAATGGCAACTACAAAATATTTATACAATCATTTTTTATATATCTGACTTTTTATAGTCATCTCTTGCTTGAGTTCTAATAGCAGCTCAATGTTTTTTGAATTATTTAAACATAGTATGCAACTGCAGATGCAGCCAAATTGAATTAATTTTTGAAAAAAATAAAGCCTGCCCAACTCATTCGGTTCACAATATATTTCCTGGAACATTTACATAATCATTTCTACTGTCAAAGGACCAAAAGATCTTTTCCAAGAGAATATAGAATTGTGAATCTTTTATGCTTTATGGTATCAAATTTGCCTTCAAATGTAATTCCCTTTGGAACTAAATGCACACATAGGAAAGTTAGGACTTGATGCCTTACTTACTGCAGCCAAATCAACCTGAATGAGATGAAAAACAATTTCTACCAAGACAGACACCAATTGTACAGTATATACTGATAATGCAAGGTTAAATTGACAGGGTTTTTTTTCTCCCTCAACCCTCTTGTCACAAAGGATTAGCAGTACCTGTCCCTTTCTTAGGCTTATCTTTTATGGTTATCATCACAGTCTTTTTTCCTTTCTTATTGCCTTTCCTTTTTCCTCCTAGCTAAGGTCAACCCTGCCCTCTGGTGGCAAAACCCTTTTTATGATACTGAACTTTTTATAACCGAAGACTACCACTGCAGATATCAATGTACAAACAAATTATTAGCCAGGTGGGAGAGACGTAAGTGCCTATAAGTTACTTAGTCCTAATCAGATACTACCTATGGGATTTCTGCTGATAACATTTACAACTGGGGTGTGGTTAGTCAAGTGCTAAAACATGGTGTGACTAACCCTTAAGGAATGAAAATACTTCAAATGCTTGGCATATTTTTTACATATTACAGCTCTGCCCATTACATTTGTCTATGACAATGTTAATTACACAGTAATCTTTTAAAATTTATTAAAACTTTTGGATGCTTTCTAGAAATAATAACCTTGACATTCTTAAACCAAAAGAAACAATGACTCACAATATAATTCTGTTTCCAAACTTACAATTATTTTATTATTAATATTCATCTATTTCTATCTATGTATCTATTTACCATATCTGTCTATCAAATTTATTTAATTTTTAAAAGTCAATCTGTCTAGGGGCAAAAGATCTGGATTTGAAACAGATTCCTCGTTTTTCTGAATGTTGCCCATTGAGTCACAATTATAGAGCACATGGCTGAAAATTCACTAGTAATATAAGAAGTAATTTCTGCAGTTGTTTAGAAAAATAGGCAAATGTGCATAGAAAAGTAACTTACCGGGTTTATCAGAGTATGTTATAGTCTACTATAACATTGTGAATCAGCTTCCTTAACTGTTTCATGAATAAAGAGATCCTGCTGCTGCTGCTTCTGAACAGAGTACAATTACGTAAAAGTGTTTGCGCAAGTATCTAAGGTAGAACTCTTTTTTTCATTAGTTCTGCCACAGCCATACATCCATTGAGAGATGTGACTGGAAAGACTAACATTAACAGAACGTTATCCAGAGATTTGGATATAGACCTTTGCCATTACATTTCCTTATGTACCTTTGAAGGTACAAGCTGCAATTTAAATTACAAGATCTTGGGAATATACCGTATATGAGAAACAAACTACAATGAAAATGCAGCACAGAACATCAAGGATATAAATATTGATTATATGTATGATATTTAAAATAAAAATAAATCAGGTTTATTGCAAGGAATAAACCTTGCCAGATGCAGAATCCAAGTTGACAACTTAAAAAAACAAAACATTAATTAATAATAAATCTCATCTACAGAGAAGGTCACAAAACAGATAGAAAAGTGGTATCACAAAGACCAAAATAGAGGTAAGAATTTGGGACAAATGAAATAGCAGTAGCATAGAGTTGCACAACAACAAAGCATCTACTTGTAGATTGAAACTAAAACTCAGGAAAAAAATTAATAATTATATATCAGAAAGTCTGTGAAATGAAAGGAAGGAATAGGATAAAAACAGAAAAATCTTCTATAACATAATAGCAACATCTTGGTCCAGCTTTCTTGCTTAGAAGTTCCTTATCTTCTAAAATAATACATACTTTTTGTTGTTGTTTTTTAACCAGCAGGTTAAAGGCCAGCAGTGGGTAGCTTCAGTAAATGAAACTTGCTTCGATGTAAGTCTTAAAGATCTTTTCAATGGCACAAATATAGGCAGCTGTTCTCTGGTCCAAGCCTAGATTATACTTCGTAGCTATACTCATGATTTGCTAGAAAATAACATATAAACATAAGCAACATGGACCTAGTATTCTGGTCTGAGACCAAAACCTAAAAAATAATTATTGGATAAAAATTGTATCACTGCAATAGTGACAACTATTTCAGTAATGCAGCAATGGATATTACAGACACAGAAGCATAAAGTAAAAAGTCTACAGTATGAAAAACAAAAGGATTTTTTTAAAGATAGTGATAGATAAATGCAAACTCAGAAAAACCTACCCCGGCTGAACGTTCCATGGTGAAAGCTAGTCCAGAGTGAACAATATCCTTCTCTGAAGCACCCTTTAAAAAAACACAAACTTAAGAAAAATACCATATATCATTCTATTTTCCTATCAATATTTAGATTAATTATTTCTCACTTTTATTTTGCAATGTAATGGACTGGATGTATTTGGAATTGTGGGTTTTAAAATATGTACAATGTATTGCTACCAACTTATCTCAGGTCATTGATGTGAGGACAAAATCAGTCCATGGATGATGACTTGCAACCTGAGACTTAACAGAAACCTCTTTCTTATTGCATTGGCAGGCTATTTCAGAGACCTTCTAGATCAGTGGCTTCCAACCTTTTGGGCACCAGGGACCGCTTCTGGGGAGAAATGTTTTTCTGTGGACCAGAGGGGTGTGGTTTTGTGTGCTGCCTGTATCCCGAGGATGGGGCTTCGTGTGTTTGCATGACCCTGTTGCTGGCATGCCATGGATGGGTGGTTGGGAAATTTCTGTTCTAGATAATGCTGTCTTGGGCAAGGGCCACCCAGTTGAATTACCTGTTATAATTAGGCCTTCTTTTATGCCTGTTAAGAAAGTGGATAAAGGGCTTTCTAGGATGTCATCCACATGCAAGTTGGATTCTTACCTCTCCTGGCTTCTTTGGATAATCAGAATGGGGTGGGGTGGGTGTGGAGTGGGTTATACACTGGATCCAGGAGATAGCAAATGGTTCCGTATATGAAGATTCAATGCCCTCATTACCAGAAAGAGATGTTGGTTCCTTCCATTCTTGGATCTATAGGTTTTGAACAATCACCATCCAGTCTCTAACATTTCCTTTTTGGTGAAAGTTGTGAAGAATGAAATTCCCCATGTGTTTTCATGAGAAATGCAGTGCCCTAGGCATTTTTTGTTTAAGAGAATGCTCCAAAAGGGAAGGGGAGGGAAGGGGAGGGGAGTTAAATACATAACTTACTGCTATTCTAGCTTGGAATTCTGGTGTGGGTATAATAGGGATACTTCCACAGCTTTTCCGAAATTTTCTCTCCAGACTTTGTTGCACTGACATCAGCAGATGATAGTTAGAATCACGCTCATATTTGAAAGTAAGACGCCCATAGCTGACATGGTTGAGATTTTTCAGCCATTCAAAAAAGGAAACTGTCACACCACCTGCATTTATGTATAAATCCTGCCACAAAGAAACAAATAGTTTCAGTTACTTGATGAATTATCTGTAAGAGAACTCAGAGAATATGTTACAAATTCATGTAAAAACGCAACACAAAATTTAAAAATAACAAACACATTGTTGCTTGATTTCTACTTACTGACAATGAAAATGAGCTCAGGCACCTGTATTACAACACATTATCACTGCGGAAGATAGAGAATAGCCAACTTTACTGCAGCACAGAAATTTATTTCCTGTGCTGTGGATGAATGATAATACAGACTTCAGAAGCCTATTTGCACCTTCCCTTCTTATATTAGCAACAGTGATTCAAGGTATTGAACAATTTGAAGTTATTTTAATATTAGGAAGTCAGCCATTCAGAGCCTCTAAGTAAGTAAACAATTTATTATGTTATCACTAGAATTGGGGTGGTGGGGGAGAAAAAAACAATAGGAGGCAAAGGAAGTAGTGTAATATCACAAACTATAAGAATCATAGTCACAGAAAAAAAAAACCTAATGCAAAACGTCACTGGGTGGCCAAAAACCAGTCACAGGTTTCTTGTTTTATTCACACTTGTACCTTATGGTAGGTTTCAAGTTCTGTAAACTTCTGAATATACACTGGTCCTTAGGACAGAAATTACTTCCTGGATTAACCAACTGAAAATATTTTAGGTCAAATGAATTATGGAAAGCCCCTAAAACATGTAGTTTAGTACTGTCTGGTCAAATAGAGCATGATAACATTTTTGGCAACACATTTTAGGACAATACAATGAATACATCTTGCCCATAAGCACAGCAAGGGAATTGTGCTATTCTTTCTCAATCTCTACTTTAAATAGATGCATTTAGTCTTTTTCTTCTTATTAAACAACCATTGCACACTGGGCCAAAGTTTTCAATGAATTCTTTCTTAGGACCACCAGAACTCTTCTTTCTTGGTTAGTCATCACACCTTCACATATTACATCAATGTAAATGTGCCTCTGTAGTTACCTGCTATTTTCCCACCTGTTCACAGATTGAAGAACAATTTGTGTGAGATTTCTCTGCTCTAAATAATTCATACTGTCTATGAACATGGACATTATGCTTTCCATCTCAATTCCAGATTTTTTTAACACAGAGAACTTGGTATCCCAAATACGGCACCAGTGTCTATCTTATCATTTATAAGAGTCCTACTTGAATAATTGAATTATTTAATGGGGGGAGGGGAAGAAAAAAATTTGCTGCAAAGCAAAACACAGTTCCCATTTAATTTTCATGCCTGAGAGGAAGAGATGCCATAAGCTTACTTCAAAAATAAAAATGATGTATTGCAGCCCCAAAATTGTATTTTAAAGTATATACTCAGAAAAAAATAAAAATAAGCAGAGATTATGTAGAAAATCTTAAAAGAGAAGAATAGAGGAGTCCCCAGCAGACATTTTATACTCTTAACACTTTCTCAACATTTCATATATACACTGTCAGCTAAAAAAGTTGCTGGTTCTTGATACATGCCTACTTCCAGTTCATATCCTTGGGAGACCACTATTTACCTTATTGCAGAGTGAAGATTATACTTACTCCTGTATTCAGCCAGGTATGGTGAAACTCAATGATGAACCTAAGACAACCTCAACATTTACTGTGTAAAATTTAGCGAATTACTGTGGAGTCCCAGTGAAAGATTTGGTAAAAATTTTTGAAGTTCATATAACATCTAAATTTTTACATATTTTTTTCCACTAAAAATCTCTCTGAGAAATGCTGTTACTATTAATCCAGTCTAGGTTAGGACAACCGGATAAAACTTCCATCAAAGGCTAATTCAGAAATTCATTTATTTAAAGAAAGTATTCAGAACTACAGTAATAAAAGGAGCAGCACAGTGTATATCACCTTAGTCCTGACATTACAGGATTTCAATTCATGTATTCTTTATTTAAGTCCAATGGACTACAAATATTTATATCCCACAGGACAAGATTATGGCATTACAGACATGGTTTTAATTTTACAGTTCATATTCAGGCTAATTTATATAGAAATGCAACACAAAAATAAATGTAATAAAATAAAGCCATATACTTATATCTTAAACTTATTTTGCTACCAAATTCAAAATTAGGAATTAATATACAAACAGAGGTAACATTCAAAAATCCATACAAAAAAAATACAAGTTGCCTTGTGTATTCAATTTTTGTTAGACTGCTCTGGATATTTTCAATGTATTGCAAAATTCAGTCATGTGTAACTGCATTCCAAAAGGATTGTCCAATTTTCCAAGGCTCTACAAGGTGGAGAACGCCCAACAGCAGCCTATAAGCTAGAGGCCAAATAGCAGAGCATGGGCATTAATGGAGCCAACAGGTCTGCAGACATACCGGAAGTACAAGGATTTTTCTCTGCAAAAAGATGTCATGAGCATCTGGAGTTGTAGGGCCATTAGCACCTTCAGCAATAATCTGTGAGGCATGAAAAGAATAAACCATATTATCACAGCTAAAATACAAACTCTAATTATATGTGATATGAAGTAGTTCTTTGTCTTATTTAAATCTCCTGCCAATTAATTTGGTTGGCTGATTCTACGTTATAATATTTAGAGATGAGAAAAATGTCTCTCTGTCTATTTTTTCTTGATCATGAGTGATTTTACATACTTTGATATCTTTCTTCATTTATTTTTTATTCTAAGCTAAAATGTCTGTTATATTAAAGGAGAATATTTGTAGATCAGGATTAAAATAGAGACCCCTCATTTTGTAATATTCTAATTTTCTCTCATCATACAACTCATAACTATGAGTTACCTCATGCATTTTTACAAGAGTTAAACACAATTCTCAACTTATGACAGGTCACTTAGCAACCGTTCGAGTTACAACAGAGCCTCCCAAAGCTATTTATGATCCAGTTTTGAAGTTACTGCCACTGCAGCATCCATGCAATTATTCACTTTTACTATTAACTGCAGGGACACTGCAGCACCCTACCCCACCTATCTTCCCCTCATTCCTCCACAACCTTAATCCCAGAGGCCTTGGGTCTACTTCCCATCCCACCAAGCACATACCCTCTTCCCCATCCCCATATCTTTGGAAGATATTTGGAGTAACAGATATCCCTTATGTTAGGGAAGGATGGAAGGTCACCCCACCTTAGTGTCCCTGGCGGCAAGGCTCCATCCGGAAGTGGCGCCAGCAGCCACAATGAAACAGCAACTGAACCATCCCTACCAGTGGCTTTCCTCCCACTGGTGGCTTTCCCCATTGTAGCAATGCTTGCCCCAGCCTTTGCCCACCCACCCCATTGCCAGGGTTGGGTTTAACCCCTCCCCCTCACCCCACTCAGGGCACCATTCCTACCAGTCTGCAGTTGCCAGGGATTCTGGACTACTGTCCAAGGGGCTATCAATTAGAAAAAGGGAAAAATGCACACACACGTGTGTACGCACGCACGCGCACACACACACACCTCAAACATTGTGAGAAGGAAGGAGAATTCCAAACTGCTTTCTCGCAATATTTGAGGCGCCTCTGTGTGTTTATGTATTCTCAAAAGAAATCTCCCCCCTCGTCTCTTTAAAGCATTGGGCTTTAAAGAAGGTGATGTCAGGCACAGGAAATCAGGAGTCAGGATAGAGCTCAAAAGCACTTTGAGTTTATTCCATGCAACCTATACACACGAATCTGATCTACTAACTGTCAAGGCAAATTGACGCCAGATAAGAGGCAACAGACTTCAAGGGGGGCTGAACTTAGGTCTCTCTTACAGGAGTGTAGTGACTCCAAATTGATGAGTTTGACCCCCACCCTTGGGCTCAGTCAGGTCATTTCCTATATCAAGGTGGGAGTTGTGCACATGCACTCACACATACATATATGTGTCATACACTGCAAGAAAGAGAACTTGAAATCTGGACTCGTATGGCTGAGGCTTCCCATTCCAGCCAGGCTATAACTTCCTTTCCAGCCTCCTAGTGTTTCCACTGCACTGCAGCACCCTGTCCAACTCACACATGGCCTGCATCAGGCCTCCTCTACACTCCCCTATCCCTGAAGCACTCCTGCACTGGGACTTCATTTGTTTAATGACCCATATTATTTGTTAACGACTGGTTTAATTCATAGTGTAAGTTTTGGGGTCATTAAGCGAAACAGTTTTGCTTAATGATCCCCATGACTTACAATCACAATGGAAAGGCTCCCAAAAGAGTCTCCACTCCTTTCAGTCTTTTAAAGGAGAGAAGAGAGCTGCATACAAACATACAAATACACAGCCAGTTTGGTCTATTTGTTAAGGCACCAGATTAGAAGGCCAGAGACTCTGAGTTTGAGCCCGGCCTTAGCTATGAATGCCAGCTGGGTAACCTGGGGCGGGATACAAATAAATAAATAAAATAAAATATGAATGTGTCTCAAACATTGCTAGAAGAAAGAAAGAGAACTTGAAGTCATCTTCTCCCTTCTTGCAATGTTTGAAATGTTTGTGGTTGTAAGTCGAAGGCTGCCTACATATCCTTTTTAAAATGTAGCAATCAGAAGAATACATAGTGCTCAATACAGAGACAGCAAATATTTCCATGAGGGCAATTAAATGTCCTTAGTTTTATTTTTAAACACTTTCTTACTGATTTGTAATAGGGAACTTACTATTTTTCATAGTCACTGCTTATTGGAGCGGTCTGCTTCACTCAGTTATCAGGTAGGACCTCAATACAGGTAGTCCTTCATTTATAACAATTCATTTAGTGACCACTTAAGTTCACAGTGTTACTGAAAACAGTGATTTATGACAGTTTGTTGCACTTACAATCATGGCAGCATTCCCATGGTCACATGATCAAAATTCAGACACTTGGCAACTGACTCATATTTATGATAGTTGCAGCGTTATAAGCTTTTTTGCGACCTTCTGACAAGCAAAATCAATGGGGATATCAATTTACTTAACAACCTTGTTACTAATTTAATAACTGCAGTGATTTGCTTAAAAATGTGGGAAGAAGGGGGTATAATGGGGTAAAATTGACTTAACAAATGTTTCTCTTAGCAACAGAAATTTTGGGCTCAATTGTGGTCATAAGTTGAGAAGTACTTATACATTTTTTTACCATCTAATTAACCAGTCCTTGGATTTTTTTTTCTTACTAGAAACAAGACTGATGTTTATGAAATAAAAAAACAACTGTTTCTAAACAATACCTTTGCTTGGACACGATGAGCGTTTTCCTTTGTCAGCTGTTTCTCAATAGCAGCTGGAATAAGGATATCACAAGGTACCTCAAGGGCACTGCCCTCAAGTTTCTTAGCCTTTGGAAAACCAACAATGGTGCCATGTTCCTGGAATAAAAACTTCAGTTAGTCAAGCCAAAAGAGAAAAAACAGGGAAATGTATTTTTCTACACTACTTAGTGCTTATCTGTGCCGGAAACAGGCTAGGGCCTATCTGCATTTGATTATTTTTAGAGAAAAAACTCACCAGTGCCTCCATGTACAAGTAGTCCTCGAGTTACGACAAGTGAGATCAAAATTCATGTTGCTAAGTGAAACATTTGTTAAGTGAGTTTGGCCCATTTTATGATCTTTCTTGCCATAGTTGTTAAATGAATCATTGCCATTGTTAAGTTAATTACATGGTTGTTAAGTGAATCTGGATTTCCCATTGACTTTGCTCATCACAAGGTTACAAAAGCTGATCACATGACTCCAGGACAATGCAACCATCATAAATGTGAACCAGCTGCCAAACATTTGAATTTTGATCATGTGACCATAGGGAGGCTGCATTGGTCATAAGTGGGGGAAACGGTCATAAGTCACTTTTTAAAGTGCCATTGTAAGTTTAAACGGTCACTAAATGGAATGTTTTAAGTCGAGGACTACTTGTATTTCAACATACTTGTTTGTAGTATTGTAGTTCATTGGAATCAATTCCATCGGCGTTATAGATGGCACCATCTACTTCTTCAACGCATATACAGCAGGCTCCATATCGCTGCAGGTATCGCATTGAGTGAAAACCCACACTGCCAAATCCCTGTGAAGGCCAAATTGGGAAAACATGGAGCAAATTTTCAGTCAGCAACAAAACACACATACACTATCATGACTAAGAAGGAAGATCTGCTTCTGCTATGAATGTTCCCTTGATAGTTGATAGAACTCAGACATTCCCAATATATATCCTCTCCACATTTGTAAACATCTCCAATCTATATCTTCATAGATTAGGGCTGTCAAACTCCTGGCCACACCCACACCTGGTTTCGTGAAGGGGAAAAATTCTCAATACATCATGTGATGCTGCCACCCTCCACTCCCATTCACTGATAGATTGGAAGCCAGTGAGATTTACTCATGTCTCCTCAGCTGAGGCTTAAGTTGAAATAAAGGTAACATGTTCCAAAGGTAGAGAAATAATTTCTAGAGAAATTATTAGTTTTTTCTTATTGTATTAGATTTAATTTCTTTTTAGTTTTTTTTTATAATTTTTGCTTTTGTTGTCTGTTTACCCCTCTTAATAGTATTTTCCTATGGGAAATACTTCTAAGCTACTCTCTGTAATTTCATATTTTCAGTTTTAAACTCACTCATCACTAAAGGTTTTCCAAATAAATACTTAAAATTAACAATGAATCTTTAGTTATCTTCTTTTCCTTTTAAACATAAACATTAACATTTATTTACCTCTTGAGACACTGACCTACCTCCAAAAGAAGTGGGGCTCATTTCCCTAGTCATACATTTAACGTTACAAGTTCTGGAGGTAACTCTACTGAACTTATTTCATTGTTACTCAGCTTCTTGTTCTTTTACTTCCCCCTAAAGACAGTGGGATCTGACATAACAGTGTTGGGAGTCGTAAAAAAGATACCAAGCAAACATAACTCTGGAAGATAAATGTCAGTAGCAATAACTACCAAGCAGCTACACCAAGGCAGAAAGGCAGAATCAGGGGGTGTATATGAGGGTTTCTGGGAGAGGAAATTCAAGACCTCAAATCTTTCACTCCACAAATATAGCCTTGCTGATACAGCTGTTTATTAGGCATTTAAGAGTTGATTGTGCTATTATAAATTAGACATTTATCCAGGCAAAATTAGTCAAGCTGGATAATTATGGTACATCTTTAACAAAAATCAACAGTTTAAAAATGTGCTTTATTTTTTCCTCCTGATTTATCCAGGCAAAATTAGTCAAGCTGGATAATTATGGTACATCTTTAACAAAAATCAACAGTTTAAAAATGTGCTTTATTTTTTCCTCCTGATTTCTAGCCTGATGCCTTAATCATTACACCACACTGGCTCTCTTTGCATATATGTGTGCCTTCAAATCATCATTGACTCTTGACGACTGTCTAGACAAAGCCCCACAGTTTTCTTGGCAAGATTTTTTTAAAAAGCCTGCTTGTCAGGCATTTAAGACTTGATTGCCCTATCAAGATAAATGCATTAGATAGCTATCCAGGTAGAATTAGTCAAGTTGAAGGATAATTACATCTTTAATAATCATGACAGGTTTTAAAATGTGCCTTATTTTTTATTTTGCAATATAAAATATGATTTGATTGCTTATTAGTAACCTATGACTATCACTGTGTTGTATTGTATGATGCTTGATGGACGTATTGTTTTTCGTTTATGTACACTGACAGCATAAGCACCAAAGACAAATTCCAATCACACTTGGCCAATAAAAGAATTCTATTCTATTCTAATATATTTCTATTATTCTATTGGGTATTACAAGTTCTGTGGTTAACAAACAGAAAAGCTCAATGAACTGGTCCATGTGGCATCGTTTTCCCATGTTAATTCGCAGAAAAGAAGTTATCTAGGTCCTCAATTAACTCCAACCCAATCATGCCCTGTCAACAAGAACTCCAGTCCTCCATCCTCATATTGGCTTTATCTCATTCCTGGTTTTTGACCAAGTATCTGTATCAGCACAAAATTATTTTCTCCATTTTCCAACACTACCCAAGATGAATAAAATCCAGAATGCTATGTCATTCATTGAAGCAGGTTATACATGCAATTAGAAGTATGCTTTGGAAGTATTTCCTCTCTAGTCATTAGCCAACCTCCTTTTCCATTATTTCTCTAGATCAGGAGAGAAATTTGAGACAACCATGACCTGGATGACTGAGAATCTCTGTAGACATTCCTCCATCAGACATTTTTCCTTTCACCTATGTTACCTCCCTAAGCCCTTCCAGTTTCAACCTGAATTTCTTTCCAGGTTAAATGAAAGTAAAGTTCACCTCTATTTCACTTAGGGAAGAGGAAAAGGCATTTTTCACTATTTCTATAACACATTCTCATCTTAAGGTGCAGCAGTCCTGCTTTTCCTCAATAACTGACCCTAAAGCAAGAGAAAGTGCTTATTTCTCCAGAAGTAATAGAACTCAGCAATTACCAAACCTGGTTAATTGTGCCATAGTGGCAGAGGCTGCCTTATCTTCTTTGATTTTTTTTCCCTTTATGTTTCTTTCTTTCATATTAATCTAGTTTGGGAGATACCAAGGGTATAAAATAAGAAGAATAGAAAGCCACTTCAGAAAAGATAGTGTTTTAAAATGAGATTCATCTTCTATAGTACCCTGATTGGTGGATGTCTTTTCTGTTTACTTGTGATATATTAAAGGTGGACAGTGGCATAGCCAGAGGAGAAAACCGATAATGCTGTCTATAAACTAGTTCCATGTTCAGAAATCAAGAAAAACTTTTTTGACAGACATAATAGGACAGGAACTGGAAATATTATGCAGATAATTTTTTGCTGCATTATTCTGCGCTGACTCAAAGATAGATGGTCCTTTAATTCAGTAGTGGAGAGAAATAAAAGCAAAGCTAACAGGCATAAGCAAAGTTTGTTCACTCTTCGGAGTACCTGGAATAGCAAACCACAAAGGTGGGATAAACATCTATTAAATACATGTGGTCCTTACTTACAACCACAATTGAGTCCCAAATTTCTGTTGCTACCGTAAGTGAAACAATTGTTAAGTGAGTTTTGCTCCATTTTATGACTTTTCTTGCCTTAGTTAAGTGAATCACTGCAGTTGTGAACTTAGTAAGTTAAGTGAATCTGGCTTCCCCAATGACTTTGCTTGCAAGAAGATTGCAAAAGGGGACCACTTGTCCCTTTGACACTACAACCATCATAAATATGAATCAGTTGCTAAGTGTCTGAATTTTGATCACATTATCTTGGGGATGACACAATAGTTATAACTGAAAAATTAGTCACTTGTTTCAGTGCCATTGTAACTTTGAATGGTCACTAAATGAACTGTTATAAGTTGAGGACTACTTGTAAATAGTAAATAAAATACATAATGTTGTTTCTTTGTACTACTGCAGCATGAAGACCTTGTGGGGGGAGGCTTCTACTAGTTAAAGAAAGTCTTTAACTCCAAGTGCTGAATTTATTATTTAAAGAAAACCTAAATCTAAAATATTTTTTTTCATTGTCACAAAACAAGCCCCTGTTGCCTTTTTTCCCTATTTTATCTGTAGAGGAAGGATATATGCTTAGATTAGTTGTGACATTTAAATTCCTTAATGAACTTTCCATTCATTAAACCATCCATGGTTCAATGAACTTTTAACAAATCCATAGAAAACAGCAAAGTGCAAAGATGACACTCACTATAGAACTTTCCAATAAGATATCAATAACTAAATCACATTATATCAACTCCAGTTTAGATTTAACTATCAAGAATGGAAAAAGAAAATTCAGGTGGAAATGAACTCACATGTCTATGGAGATTCTCAATTATCCAGGTCATGGTTGTCCCAAAGGTGGTTTTTCAAGAGGCAATTGGACTTTCTGGTTTTTCTTTGAAGACCTTTTGCTTCTCACCTGAGAAGTTTCTTCAGAGCTGAAGAACCTTCTCGGATGAGAAGTGAAACATCTTCAAAGAAAAATCAGAAAGTCCAGTTGCCTCTTGAAAAACCGCCTTTGGGAAAGAACTCAAAGTAACTCAGCTCTTCGACTTTTAGAAACTGCTTGTATACTAACTCATTTGTGCCCCTCCTTAATTTCTTTGACAATTGAAGAAGTATAACAATCTACAAAGACTCCCAAAAAAGATTTGAGGGCTTTCCTTCCAAGTTTAATTTTCTTGATAAGCTAATTATAGTAAGTGAAGCATTTCTTGAGGGATTGCTCAGCAAACTCAATATAATAGAGGTGACTTAGAGACAGTTACTTATAGAAACTCAGCTTTGCTCTGCTTGCCAAGTTTTTCAATCTAAGGCAAAAATTGCTTTGGGAGAAAGGCATTTTTCCTTTTTTTCCTAAAAGAGGTTGGCAAATTGCCAATTTAGAAGAAATATATTAACAAGAGCTATTCTGAGAAAGAGCCGATACTCAAAAAAGGTACAACCCAAGTAAAACATTACTTCCACCAAACACAAAATTTTGAGGATATTCTGTTCTAATATAAATCAACATTTATTTAGTACCTCAAAGTCACAGTGCCTTGATTAAAAAGCTGGTCTACTATTGAGAAAATTCTAGTTAAAAGCAAAAGCCATTATGAAACTTATGGAATTTTATATTTTGATCAGCTACTCCCCTTTCAGCCTAACCTATTTCATAAGACCACAGTACGCATGAAGCAGGATGGAGGGCAAGGAAACATTTAAGCTCTTTGGAGAAGAGGTAGGAGGGTACTGTAAAAATCTTATTATGCCATATATTTTCATAGATCATTGTCAAGGATATAGCATAGTCATCAAATCAAACAGTCATCAAATCTGAATGCTTATAATCTTCTTTTTCTTAAACAAGTGAGGCCCAAAGTTCAAGTGATATAAAAGACAGCAATAGATTATATGACACCACTGTTCACAATGCTAACACAACCCAAATCCAAACTAATTAGTCTAATCAGTGCAGACTGTGATTGCTCGCTAGCTATCAGTGATAAAAAAAAGTATAACCAAAGTAGTGTAAAAATATACATGAGAATAATTTTGCTTATCCTGTACAATGTAGCTATCCTGATGGAATATCACATAAGCTTTCTTTAGGATTTGTGATCTCTTTATGAGATCCCTAATTGCTAGTCAGTAGCTGCATTATATTAGAAGTGAAATACTGTAAGCAACACAGTAGAAAAGAAAATTATCTTTTCAGGATGAGTTCTACTTTCTGACGCTTTAGCTGAGACTAAAGAGACTTTGTACATGATGATAAATGGCACTGCTCCCCACCCTTCCATAATTAGCAGTTCTGGATATCATTTACCTTTTAATTTAATTTACCTTTTAATTTGGTCCTATATTGTAGTTTAAAAATTTCCTACATATTGAAGTTACCAACAAATTTAGCTAGTTTATAAATATGATGTTATATAATTTTACTATAAGAAAGGTAAGAAAAGATTGCAGATCATGACTTCTGGAAGTCCTTCAACTTCTAGTAATGGCCATTTGAGATGTCTTATGTTTTTCTCTGTAATGCAGTAAAGTTGGGGAGCAGGGCAGAAGCACACCAACTCACCCCACCCCTCTGCCTGGCAATCCCCAAAGATAAACAGAAGTGTATGTGCGCACATGCTGCCTGTGCATATATGTTTTTCTGCCTTCCCCTCATAGTGTGAGCTAAATGTACATCGAGAAATATAGAGTAATATAGTCTATATAAGCTCCATTCTGAGTTACAAAACTGATCTGGAAAAGAAGAAGGGATTTAAAATGGAGGCATCAGAGGGTTCCAACTGTCTAACTGTTTCCCATTAAAAAATGTTGGAATAATTTTTTCTGTTTTTTAAATTTTTTGCAGTTTCTGCACATATTTTGGCTACTTTCTATTTAATCTTTATTTTGCTAATTTCTCCTATCATGTCAAAGTTGGTCTCATTCTGTTGAAGTCTTTTTATATTGCAGTGGATTGAAAAGACTAAAAAGGACCTGTTCCATGGTAGAGCTTCTGGCTTGGATTAATTGTGCTGTGAGATCTAACAAGGCTTGATGACATTTTAAGAGCCAAATCTTGTTAGCCTACAGAATGATTTTACTAATCCATCTCTACCTAAAGACTGAGATGCACTATGATAGGAGTTGAACAAATTTCAGAAATAAGTTCTAGCCAATTATATGGCCATATGGAAGCTTATAGCAGCTGGTAACAATTTACTTCAACAGAAATTCAACAGAGGTGTGAATGCTTTCTATTCTGAATGGCTCCATGAACAGGTATTTTTATAGTCTATGCTCAAACTGAAATGTGTTTCAGATGTTGTGGTCCATATATAGAACAAAATGAGGCTACTCAGTATAGATAATGTTCTGCTGGGAGGTAGATGACAAGCAGGCAAAACGTTAAAGGCATCAGCCCTGCTGGCTGAGGAAAAAGAAAAGGCCAAAACTGACATGCACTACCTCTCTCTCTTTCCAAAGAATTCCTAGGGCAGCATATCTCACTAGCCTGACTATCCATATGCTCTTGAACATTTTCATAAATGATCTAGATGAGGGGATAGAATAGAGGTTCACCAAATTTACAGATGACGCAAAGCTAAAGGAAGCTTCTAACATCTCAGATGACAGCAAGGTTAAAAGGCTAATATTAAACTTGAATTGTGGCCTCTATTTTTCAAAAACGTAGTTCAAGCACAAGAAATAAAGCGTTGTGTATTTACATGGAAAAAAAACAGATGCACAGATACAAAATAGCAGGAGTCTAGTAGCACTTTTTCCAACTAATGGATTTTATTAAAAGGCATAAGCTTTTGTGAGCTGCAGATAGAGATGACCTAATCGTTCCCATCCCCTCCATCTTTTATCCAGGGGTGGGATTCAAATTTTTAACAACCGGTTCTGTGGGCGTGGCTTAGGTGGTGGGCGTGGCTTGGTGATCATGTGACTGGGTGGACATGGCTTGGTGGTCATGTTATTGGCTGGGTGTGGCCAACTCAATATCACTCACATCGAGGCACACTTCTCCTTGCCTGGCCTCTCATGACTGTGGGGATGCTGTAACAGTCGTAAGTGTGAAAAATGGTTATAAGTCACTTTTTTCAGTGCCATTGTAACTTTGAATGCTCACTCCACACAAGCAAAGTACCAACAAAGGAGGGGAAAAAACTCCAGAGAAGTTCCTGAGACAGGAAGTCTAGTCCTGCCAAGAATGTAATAAGGGTTAACAGAGAGGCAGTTTCTGTAAGCAACAGCAGAATGTTTCCTTCCTGCCTTCCTTACAGGATTAGGCCAGTAATTTCTTCTAATAACTGGTTCTCTGAACTGCTTAGAATGTTAACAACCGGTTCTAGGTGCGAACTGGTAGAATCTCACCACTGCTTTTACCTTGTCCTACATTAGAGCCAATGCAATCTTGGAATGCATCAATAAAGGTATAATACTGAGATCAGAAAACAATTGAGTATTTCTAGTTCATCCTTGAGAGGTTAGACTGAACCTGAAATATTGACAATATGGTACAAGAAAGATGTTGAAGAAAGAATTCACAGAACAGTGGCTAAGATGATGAAAGGATTGGCTTATAATGGCAATCTGGGCAGTCTCAGTTGCTATCTTTATGTGGCAGCATCCCACAATTATATGATTGATATTGGAGATCCCAGCTGCCAAGTTACTCAAATTGTGATCACATGACTGCAGGAATGCTGTGATAGTTCCAATTATAAAAACCTGCTGTAAGTATCTCTCATTCAGTGCCATCATAAAATTCAATCACTGAGTGTGATGACTACTTGTACAGTAGATTAATTCAACCAGTCTGACTAACCTTCGAACTTCTCAGTGCCTTTCCTCCTTCACTCTTCTTTGTTAATGTCCCAGATTTCCTTCCAACACTCCCCACTTCCAAGTATTCCAAGTCTTTCCTTCCTTTCCTGCCTGTCTGCCTACCTGTCCTCCCTCCTTTTCTCCATCACAGTAAATCACTTGCTCTCAGTCTCACTATTTTCTTTTTCAAAGGTAGGTAGCTAGGTAAATAAATAGATACAATCCTGTCTTAGATATGAAAGTCAAGTGGGTGGCCTTGTGCCATTTCCTCTCTCAGCACTAGCTTCTATCCAACAACTTGCACCTAATAAGCATGATAAATAATGATCCACAACTTTCAATGAAGAGATCTTCAGTCAATTTGGGACAGTAGCACCATGTCTGTGTGTTTGTCACATATAATGAATCTCATCAAAAATGCTTGTGACCATAAGAAATGATCTATAGGATACTGTATATAATATGTAGCTATATATAAACAAATTATCTGGAGTCAGATAAAATATCAACATCCACGCCCTTACCTGTACTGTGCATGTGCGCACCTTCCAGCTGATTTTTGGCCCATTTGAGGCCGTTTTTGCCCTCCCGGAGGCTCAAGGCAAGCCTCAGGAGGCCGAAAAATGGGCCCATTTTGATACTTCCTGTATTTCTGGGCGGGCCATTTTTCAGCCTCCCGAGGCTGCTGAGGCTTTCCTCGAGCCTCTGGGAGGGCAAAAACGACCTCAAACGGATCGAAAATTAGTTGGGAGGCACGTGCTTGTGCAGGTAAGTTTGGCTGGGGCTCGCATGCCCGCACAAATGGCTCTGCATGCCACCTGTGGCACATGTGCCATAGGTTCGCCATCACGGCCCTAGACAATTTCAGACCAATTGTTGTCCAATCTCTTCTTTAAAACTTCCAGCGTTGGAACATTTACAACTTCTGGAGGCAAATTGTTCCATTAATTGTTCTAACTGTCAGGAAATTTCTCCTTACTTCTAAGTTGCTTCTCTCCTTGATTAATTCCCACCCATTTAACACCCATTATTTTAATAAATACAATCAAATATTCCAGATTAAATTGAATCCAGTTGGTCTCTATTATCCCTTTTGAAATGCAGTATCAACCCCAATTTGTAAGGATGGACTTGCAGTAACCTGTAAGAATGAGATTATATCTATCCCACCGCACCTAAATACTATATTTACCTGCAAAACAAATGTTTTACCAGATAAACCAGTTTTAAGGCCAATAAGATTCATATATGTTGCATTGTTGATGTAGTTTTCAATTCCATGTAGAATTCCACGACCTGTGGCTGATGGGCGACCATGGATTCCTCCCTGACTTATGGGCTTCCCAGTCACACAGGCATATGAGTTGATATCCTGTAATTATCAATATGAAACAGTATATAACTATGCCAAGTAAATAAAGCCAGAAAGCTGAGAACTGTGTCATTTCCTGAAATATGTGTAGTTACAACTTAAAAAGAGAACAAACTTGAAAAAAATGTAATACAGCCAAACATACAGCTTCCCTTTAAATCAAATCTTCAGAGAAGGAAGTAAGCTACAAGGTTATTTAGAAAGCAGGCACAGCAAGCTTTTTACCCAAAGAAGTAAATTTACCTTGTGTCCAAGTGTCCAGGCATATGTATCAGCAATCCAGGACATCTCCCTTTCTCCTGTGTTTATATCAGGAGCAGCTACATCAATTCCAGGACCTGCTCATATTAAAAAAAAAAAAGTCAGAGCAGTCAGTTTTTTTGTCTGGTCTCTTCTAGCACAAATCAAAATGTTGCCTGAATAAATCAATCAATCAATTGTGCATATGTGTGCATGTACAAATGCATATATAAAACTGAACATGCATTTTCTATGCAACCCTATGTATGTTTATTCAATACTGTAGTACCGAGTTCAATAAATAATGGATGGCAGCTTTATTATTTTTAATAAAGGTTGGAAAAAGAGAATTGAACATATGAAATGGACCAACAAAATTTGTATAAAATAGTCTAAATTGTATTATCTGCATAAATCTAAAGAAAGAAATGGGCATGTCAGAAATTCCATTCAACTCAAATGAATATATTTCTAGGCAAAAGGCTATAGGACTACACACTTGTTATTTTTAACTGAGAAGAATTAGAGATAAATAGAGTATTTAAAGTCCATCCTTATCCCACTAAAATCTTATTCAGTCACATTTCTACTTTGATCAGTAAACGTTTCACACAGAGTTGAAATTTCCATTTTAGTTATTAAGCAGTACAGTATTGTAATAAAACAGAACTAGTGGGCACAGATCTTGATCCCAAATCCTAAGACCTAGATGTGCAAAACGTTTTCTTTATTAAAAACACCTACTCCAGATATGCCGGTCGCCGTGATAATCATTATGGAACCAAAGATAAAGAGAGGTGCAATTTAGAATACACTCTGCACCAGAATAGAAAGAAGAAAAATAGTAAGCAGGAAGAAAAAGGTCATATGACTTGAAAAAATAAACTTCTTTAAAAACAAGATATGCATATATTTTCATGTTAACCTGTTAAATGTTTAAAACAAGATGACCAACAAAACAGAGCAATAAAGCCACTAGATTAGGGAAAGGAGCTGAGGGTATCTTTTTTTTCTTTTTCTTTTTCTGACCCTGTAATAATCCCTTTATTCAGGGTGGAGTCAGGGCAACTGAGTGGAGCTGAGTGTTTACTGGTTAGATGCTGTTCCTGATGCTTACTAAGAGTTCACAGCAGGTATTTTCTCTTGCTCCCTGATAAACATCTGCCACTGCTATGATTGAACTTTCAACCTTCCGAGTGGGAGGTGAGCATCTTCACCTCTAGGCTACCATGCTGCTCTTGAGGGCACCTTGTTAAGGCTCTTTAAATTAGGCAACAATGCTGGAAAATAGCAGATTTTCCTTAATAATGACAAATTGATATTAACAAGGAGTACAATTCTGCAAAATGTGATTCTTTTTCTATCCTTGTCAAAATTATATGATAATGAAAGAATAATATTATCAGATGTTAATGTCAATTCAATTCAAATCAATCTGGTTGCCAGATATCCATAAGAGATGGCAGGCATTATTCTAACCATTGTTTTTATAACTATCTGAAACTTGGTCAGATGGTGTTGGGTACTGTTGTTCAACATAATAAGAGTCAACAGATTGGAGGATAATCTCTTAACCTCTTACGATATTTGGGCAGCTTGTGAAACAAAAACTTTTTTTTTACAAAAACGAACTTGCCTATAAAACCTTTCTTGGCTAACTCCAATGTGAATTTTCTTGTTATTTGCTCCAGTTCATTTTCCTGTATAAGAATATCAACATTCAGTTATTATTATAGGCTCTATCAGAGATTACAAAAGGGTAATTGTGACAAAAACCTATGTCTACATTACATTTTCTTTCAGGAATAAACTGCATCCTGACAAGGCAAAAATCTTTCAGCATCAGTACTTTGCCTCAACAGGTAATTCTTTTAAAATTCCTTTTATCTATTGTAAAGAAATAATATAAACCCAGCTCAAAAGATCAGGGGGTGGGGCATACTACTGTGTTGGTTTGCCTCTTTCCTTCCATTCCATTCCATTGGTATTGGTTGGGAAAGAGTGGCCCTACCCTTGGTCACTACTATGTGGGTTGCATAGGATTTAGTGTTTTCTCCGAGATGCTCATTCATTGCCATGATATGGGGAAATCATATCTCTCTACCACTGAATATTTAAGTGATGCCATGAATATCTTATCCCAGTGTCTGGAGGCCATGAGAGTCTGGATAGGAAACAGGTTTCAGTTGAATCCTAGTAAGACTGAGTGGCTTTGGGTAGTGGGGCCCACTGGTTCTAGATCTTTATCATCTTTGGTGCTGGATGGGATTGCACTACCCCTCCCCAACAATCACCCTCCTAGGCTAATGATTCCAGGTTAAGGGGCAGATGGCAGTTATGACTAGGATGGCCTTTGCACAGCAGCATCTGGTGTGCCAATCGTATTCATATCTGGATTGGCAGGTCCTATTTATAGTAATTCATGCCCTGGTCACATCCAGATTGGACTACTACAATGCGCTCTATATGTGATTGCCCTTGAAGAGTATCCACAAGCTTCAGTGGTATAAAATGCAGTGGCATGGACAGTTATGCAAACTTCTAGCCCAGCATGTGTTACAATTCTGTCTGCGTTCTGCAATGGTTGCCAGTTTGCTTCTGGGTCCAATTCAAGGTACTGGTTTTACACTTTAAAGCCCTTCATGACATGGGACTGCATTATCTCTAAGGGACCACCTCTCCATGATTACACCAGTCCACCCCATTAAATCTGGCAGAGTAGGCATGTTGTAGGTACCATTGGCCAGGGACTATTATTTGGTGCATCTCAGGGAGACAAGCCTTTGATGTCATGGCACTCATTTTATGAAACATTCTTCTCTCTGGAATTAGCATCTTCCCTTTTGTATTCCAAAAAAGCCCTCAAGTATGTTGTCAGATCTGGGGCTCCAAAGTGACATGCTCAGATGGCTCCACTGCAGAGGTGGACCATTTGTATTCTTTCCTGTGATGTGTATTTTTGCTTTCTTATTATTTTGCTAATAATATTTTATTAATAAGAGTTTTATATTGTACATATTTTTGTTTTTATTTATTGTTCATATTAATTCCTGTTGCCACCCAGAGTTACTTTTGGTGAGATGGGCGGTTATATACATTTGCTGATAAATAAATAAGATTCTAAAGGAGTCAGTTGTTCTTAGGTTTTTCTTTTTTATACAGACTAATTAATATTCAAATTCTGCACACACAAATTCATCCTCAAAAATACAGTATGTCATGAGACCTACTGGGGTGGGGGCATGGAAAGCTCATATCCTGCTGGCAGGACAAGGAAATTTGGCAAATTTCAGGAGCGGAGAGATCATTGAGATAAGCCACATAAGTCCCAGACAGCTGCTCTTCTTGAGCAGACTGGTGCTTTGCAAATGGCTTTTGAGTTGAAGTTCTGGAAATTGAGGGATAGCCATCAAGCTCATATTCATGAAACAGACTTTTCAGTTAAACTTTATTTGATTAAGGTTGAAATAGATAATTAGACACAACTCGTTTCCCTTTCTGGACTGTTGATGACAAAGAATGAATGACAAGGCTTTCAAATTTTGTTTTCTAGTTAAGAGATAAATCATGGGGTGAAGATAGAATATGTTATATTTGTTTCCATTGGCTGGGCTGAAGAGGTAACTTGCTTCTTTTTTTTCCTTTTTACATTTTTTCTTTATTGTCTTTTTCTTTTTTATATTTTTGTAGTTTGTATATGTTGTTATTCTTAATAAAGTTATTTGAATTTTTTTTTTAAAAATGAACCAATCATCATGTCCTGGTTTTTTTCATTCCAGAGGAGGAACCTATACTTACTGAATAATTCTTTGGCTCGATAGTCACACCAGCCTTTGACCCACCAAAAGGAACATCTGAAATACACCGTTACCAACAAATTAGCATATTTTCATTCCTTATCCAGCCACAGAAATGTAATAGGGGAGCAACTTTTAAGAACTGTTGAGTATTGCCTTATAATTCAAAGTTGCTCCTTTCTCAGAAAATAGCCAGTAAAATATTTAAACATGTTAAATACATTCATGATGAATATATCATAAAAAGCCTACCGAAGAATGAAAGCTCTGCTGCTTAGAAAATATATGGGCTTTTTTAAGCAAAAATATTTCTAAAAGTAGGATAAAACCATCAGGAACAAAAGAAGAAATCCCACCTTCCCCCGCCCCCCAGGTATTATAGGGCTGTATCTACCATACTTTAGAAACCTAGTGAAAACCAAGAGCAAATGTCAATTCTAAAACCTACCAATTCTGTCACATCATAACATTGTTAAACTCTCTTGTCTTACTGGATACACATACAGTCCTGGTTTACACAAAACCATAAGGTCAGAGGTGGTATTCAGCAGGTTCTGACCAGTTCTGGAGAAATTTCTGTAGCAGAAATTTTGAGTAGTTTGGAGAACCCGCAAATACCACCTCTGATTGGAGATTTTATAGTATCCTTCCCCTCCACGCCCACCAAGCCATGCCCACAGGACCAGTAGTAAAAAAAATTGAATCCCACCACTGCATAAGGTGATTGGTTTGATTTTGGATTGTTATATGTAATTCTGATCATTCGTTTGTAAACTTTAGTTTATGATATAGTGTTCTGTATGAACATTTAGCCTATTCAACAAACTTTTTTACACAACAAATACTTTGAGGTGTCAATTTAAGTTTTCTCTGAAGTTAAACAAAGATTATATTCACATAAAATGCTGATAAAAATGTATTTTGAAGCCTAAGTGATGATAATCAAGAACACTGTAACTTACAAGAAATCCAAGATAAACTAGGCTAAAGGGATTCAAGACGGTGATTTAGAATTTTGCTTAAATTCATATAAAAATTCTACTTAAAAATGTGACATGTTCTTTAAGTAACAACAACTAGTGATTTCATGGTAATATCTGTGTAGTTTCACTGAGACATATGGAAATGATTTACTTTTGCTTTCTTCCAGGATTTTTTTTTTTCAATAATATAAACCACAGCTCTGGAACTTTTTGGTAGTTTCTCACCCAAATACTAACCAGATTTGACTCTACTTAATTATTCTGAGATCCTTAGGACTGCAGAAAAAACAAATACTACCAACCTGCCTTCCATTGGGGACATGTACACTGCACGAGCCAAAAAGAGAGCTGTGAAAATATTTATAGACCCCTCACAACCCGGACATAAACTGTTTCAACTCCTACCCTGAAAATGACGCTATAGAGCATTGCACACCAAAACAACTAGACATAAGGACAGTTTTTCCCTGAACGCCATCACTCTGCTAAACAAATAATTTCCTCAATACTGTCCAACTATTTACAAAGTCTGCACTACTATTACTATTAATCTTCTCATCACTCCTTATCACCCATCCCCTCCCACTTGTGACTGTATGACTGTAACTTTGTCGCTTATATCCTTACGATTTATATTGACTATTTCCTAGTATGATTTGACTGCTTACTGTGCCCCATGACTATTATTAAGTGTTGTACCTTATGATTCTTGATGCTTGATGAATGTATCTTTTCTTTTATGAACACCGAGAGCATTTGCACCAAGACAAATTCCTTGTGTGGCCAATCACACTTGGCCAATAAAGAATTCTATTCTATTCTATTCTATTCTATTCTATTCTATTCTATTCTATTCTATTCTATTCTATTCTATTCTATTCTATTCCAATTCATTCCATTCCATTCCATTCCACTCATAAATATGTTAAAAGTATGTATTGGCCCCAAGACAAAATCAGGAGGGCACTGCATACCGCCATTGTGAGAAATAAGTATTTATTCCTTTTTCTATTTTTTTTAGTCAATTGCTTAACCACAAGAGAATCTGGTCTTTTATTCCTTGGCTATCAAGATTTTTTTTGAAAATCTAAGTAGATGCTATCTTTTGGTTTATCTTATACATGTTTGTTAACACCCTCAAAAAACTAATGGTAGATAATTTAAACAGGACTTTCCTTTAGGGAAGCATGCTGAATATCCCTAAGCAAGACCTCTCCAAATGTTTGATCATTTATCTAATAGCAGTTTCCTCTATCTTCCTGGAAGTGATGTTAAGCTATAGAACTATAATTTTCTGGATCTTCCTGTGAGCCCTTTCTAAAAATTGAGTTACATTGGCCAATCCTCAACTACCAACTACAAGTATAGATAGGTTACATATCTTAGTTAGGTCTACAATCTCCACATTAAGCTCAACTCTTGGGTAAATGTCATCAGAGTCAGTGATTTGTTGATGGTCAATCTGTCAATATGTTGCTTCTTTTGTCATCATTACATGGTTAAAACAGAACAGAAGCTCAACCTCAGGAAACTGCCCAACTTTTCTCTTTTCTCTTGTGAAGAAGGAAGCAAAGAATTTGTAGCTTCTCTATCCAAAAGGTGCTTTTTCTAAAACGGGAAAACAGGGGCTTTGCAATGGGGCTTTCTTGTTTTTTTTCTTTGAAAATGTTTTGCTTCTTATCTAAGAAGCTTCTTCAGTAATAAACTGAAGCTGAAGAAGCTTCTTGGATGTGAAGTGAGACATTTTCAATGAAAAACACCAAGGAAGTCTAGTTGCCTTTTGGAAGAAGTATTTTTGGGACATCCATGACCTGAATGATTGAGAATCTTAATACACATTCAGCTTCTCTAGAATTTAGTCTTCTCCTTTTAGCATTCTCTTTGACTCCTTCATCCAAAGGATCCATGGCCTTCTTGGCTGATTTGCCACTTCCTTGATGAATCTTTTATTATCTAGTTAGATCGAACAACCATTTTTGAGGAGGCAATGATTATTTTTTTGAAGACAGAAGAGAGTAGTATACACAATAATTCATGTGAATCTCATCACTAAGAAATTTTCAACATACTGACTTCCAAGTCTGCTCTGCTTATCCTTAATATTTACTCATATAGTGCTAACTTACCTACCACTGCACACTTGTATGTCATCAAAGCAGCCAAGGCTTTTACTTCATCAGCACTAACTGATTTGCTATATCGAATCCCTGGAGAAAGAAAACAAATATGTATAAATGTATATTGAACATGTATATCCATTGCAAACACATTTTATTATTTTTGTGAGCTCTAGTAATATATGTTTGAGAATGCTACACAATGTGTGTGTAGACTCTTTTATGAGGCTTTTACGTGGATCTTGTATTTGCACCAGCCTCCATCATACAAATTTCCCTGTCTAAAGTTATGTTAACCTGATTCATTTTGTTTCTTAATTTCCATATTTTGTTAATGAGAGGAAAAGTTACATACTGGTAGATAATTGGGGAAAAGAAAGATGAACTCATCTTGAATTATATTTTATCTATAGAAAACTCTATTAGCCAGTTGTGAAAAGTATACTCATATCATGGTAAACATTTTACAAGCCAAACTATGATTGGGTATATTTGTCATTGCTTTAGACCAGGGGTGTCAAACGTACATCCTCACGGCGGCATAACATGATATATTGGGACTTTTTTCCCCTTTGCTAAACCGGGTGGGGGTGGAGCAAGCACGTGACATATCAGTAGGAAAGACAATGTTATATATTTTCCAATTTCCTCTAAAATACCTAAAGGTTTTTCATGACTTCCAAATGTTTACATTTTAAAAAAATAATTCAACTTTTATAAAACAATTTATAATTTTAAGACCATATTTAAAAAAACTATTTTTAATATTACTTTTTAAAAACCCTCTAAATAATATTTATGGTCAAAAAAGAAAAAAATTAGTTGAGCAGACAGCAGTAAGATTTTATTAAGCTAGATGGCAGCATTAATGAATGGAAAGCAGCAAAGTGCATGGCATTTTTCAAAGGAGTTCTATTTTTAATATCACAAAAAATCCACTGTTTGTATTTAGATCTACCAGAGCTCCAATGCAAAAATCTGCACCACTAGACAACAGTAAAAAGTTAGTCAATCTTTTCTTCGCTGCTTACCAAATGATAGATAAAAACTTGCCTGGAGATAATCTGGATTTGTACAACCCACCATCTACCAGCTGTATTTTGCTAGAAAGCAAGTAGTTCACCACAACCACGTGTGTTGTATACTGCTTAATAACTCTGAACACTAACCTTCCTTAAACAGCAGGGATTGTCAACTATAACTTGACAGATCTTAAAATAACCAGATATCTACTTTTGTGTCATCTTGCAACTATTTCTAACATTTGTTTATAAACTTGTTTCCTTAAAATGCAGGTTCACTAAGTCACGCAGTACAGATTGTCAGGTGTTAAGCAATCTATTTTTGCAGTCCTACTTTTGTTTGGATAGCCAGATGGCTATGTTTACTTTTAACAAATTCTAAAGATGTAATCAATTCATATATTAAACACCAATTTATTTTGGGATTTGTATCTTAAGTTTTTCATCCGCTCAAGCAGACAACTTAACTTTTAACTCATCTAATTTTATGCCTTGATTTGCACAAAAATGAACCATAAACTAGTCCATTATGTTTTAAATTTATTGTGCCAACCCATAATGATAGTGTAGTGTAAAGTATCATATATAGACCAATATGCAAATCACAGTTCAGTCAATCAGATCGAAGTCCAGTCAACACAACCAATAACTGCAATTCTATGCATATTTATTCAATACGTTTTAATATCTTCAAGGCCAATTATTGCTTTTCAATATCTACATTGCTGTGAAGGTACAAATTAAGAGTTCTGATTGTTTGCTTAAATTTACAGTACGGGAGAGGAGGCGCTCTTCAGGCTCACCTCCTTTGCATGGCAAACGGTGCTGACTGTGTTGGGCACGACAGCCCTTGATCAACTCCCAACAGCCATTGTCTCTACGAATGGGGAAGGCCACCTCCAGGACATGGCCGCAGCTTCGGATTGCGTCCAGGACCCCGCGAACCCACAGCATTCGCTCATTCTCGTCCTTGGGAGTGCGAAGCCGCTTTACGAGCTCTTTTTCAACCACACGCTCCGCCCGGTCGCAGTAGCTTTCGACTATGCTCAGGAAACTAAGTTCTCCCTCAGCCTCCTTTGCGTGATTCCAACGGCAGGGCACGAGCGGTTTCCCGCGACTTCTGCCTGGAGTATCCCCGCCCCTTACGGAGGGATACTGTTCCCATGGAAACGAGGCCTGGTACTTCCGAAGCCCTGTTGAACGCCGGAGTCCCGTTTGGGGCTGCCACGAATAATCCGACCAAAAAGCCGTTTCTCGCCACCGACCCCGCGCCTTCAGCCACCACCGCATTGGACGCGCGAAGAGCGGAGGGCGCTGCCTTTTCTTTTTTTTTTAATTAGGGCAGAACCAGCACGAACTTTGCTCAGCTCTGGCACGCAGAACAAAAGATGAGGCGAAGCGAAGGAGCTAAATTTGACAGGCATATCGAACGGTGAGATTTTGATTGGACAGGAGACCATCCAATGGGAAAAAAGGGCGGGAATACGCCTTGGTTGCAGGGGTAAAAGCAAGAGAGGAGGAAGAATGTAAACTGTGTCTAATGATAGAAGGCGATAGACAGTAGATCTAGCACGGCGCTTTTTAAACTTGGCATATTAAAGATATGTGGACTTCAACTCCCAGAATTCCCCAGCCACCCTTAAAAAAAAAAGAAATGAAAAAGTTGCGATGGATAGCTTGGATAAGATCTTCAAAAAGAAAGAACTGAGAAAGTAAAATCGAATTGAAAAGTATCCATTCATATGTGGATGTTGTGGAACCCAGGATGTAGATGCAAAAAGATGTGCAATAGAATTAGAATAGAACAGAATAGAATATAATTCTTTATTGGCCAAGTGTGATTGGACACACAAGGAATTTGTCTTGGTGCAAATGCTCTCGGTGTACATAAAAAAAATACATTGGTCAAGAGTCAAGAATCATAAGGTACAACACTTAATAATAGTCATAAGGTACACTACATAGCTCTAATACATAGGCAGGTATGAGTAATGAGTAGTGTTGGAGTAAATTAAATCTAGCTGTATTTTTTCTCATGTTCTTTTGCATTTAATTTTTAATAACTTTTCTATGATTTGCATCAGGTTGCTTACTTCAACAGAAAATAGCATATAGGTAGTATATATTTAACTTACATTTTTCACTTTTTATTTTACTTTCATAATGCACTATTCTTAAATTTGCTTTCAGCTATCAAAATGTCTATATAATTTATTAGACATATTTAACAGAGCCTTATTTTTCAATCATTGGATCCAATGAGTATAGTATATGTATACTCAATCTAAATAACCTCTCTAAATATTGGACAAGTTGCAGCCAGACAGTCTGTTTTGAGGTATCTAAAAACACAGCCTCTCATTAAATTTGCCTTATTTTTGGTAATTTGTACTATGTATGTCAGTTACACAAATGATATATCTTATTTTTATTTAAATATATAGGTGATGCTGTTTTACTTCTCAGATGTATAAAATTGCAAGTGGCTTAATATTTCAATTATCTGAACTGCATTCCTGTTAAAAGAAGAATCACACAACTTTTTATTTTTTATGATAAAATAAAGGTTAGCTTACTACATGTAGAGAATTTAAACATTTTGGTTTCATGTTTTGATATGCCCCTTATTACAGTAATTGAATTTATTAAAGTTATTAGTTTCTCTCTCTGAATTAGCAACTTTTCCATTCCACTCAGTCAAATACTGGCATAGACCGCTCTCCATATCAAATTCCAGTTTTACTCATCCTCTAATACTTTGTTGAGTGTGGATAACATGACAAAATTCTAGGGTAAGACTGTTTTCAAGGTATGTACTAAACTATATAACTTTTCAGGGACCATATAGCCCTCTGCTTTTTTTATTTTTTATTTTAAGAGGTACTATTGTTGCTGGAATGACATGGGAATTCTCATTCAACTTTTGTGTTCAGTTTCATAAAGACAGGCATTTCTGCATAAAACTATTTTTTAAACGTGAAACATTTAGTATATTGTACTAATCCAAGTTTTGATTTCATTTATTTGTTTTGTTTGTTGTGTAAATTAAATCATGGTTTATCAGCTATTTATGGTTTAGCTTGATATATTACCTGTAACTCAGCTAATTGTGCCATATGAAACAAATCATGGTTTAGTATAATGCATGAAACCAGTGATAGTTATTATAACTTGCACACTTTCAACCCAAATTGTGCCTGGAATATTTCATATTATCTGAAACAATAAAGGCATCTTTTAAAAAGAAGAGGAGAAAGGTGGGGGGATTCACTAAGGAGAAATCAAGGACAATAAGGTAAAATAAAAAAATGATCAATGATTGAAATCTCAAAATTGGAGTTAAAAATTAAACTCCTTTTGTCAGAGCCATAGGCAAACTAGAATGTTGCTAAAGTTTATTTTGTTCATACTTATTCTGGTTACTGTTTGAGAATACCGTACATAGTACTGAAAACTTTTCTCAGAAACTTTCCAAGTCAATTGATCCTAAAGATATCATCCTGTTACTTTGCCCTGCTAAATCACATTTTCCTATTTTTTAAAAAAAGAAAAAGGAAATGAGAGTTTTTATTTTGCATCATTTTAGGATTAATTGACGGAACATTTACCCTCTTCATATATGGATTGTGAGAAATTACCTTTGTTCATTACTGCAGTTTCATTTTTTTAAAAAAAATATGGCTTTTATATATTATTTCAATGGTGTATCATATATTGAAACTGCTAGATTGGTAAGTTTTAATTTTATATCTTAAAATCAAATTTATATCACCTATTCAGAAGATTTTAAATAAATAACATTAGCATATAACTGAAATGAAAATCATACTTTTTATATTACAAAACCATTATAAAAATAAAAATAGGTCAGCCAATATTCATCAGCTACATACAAACTATTTGAAAAATAAGATTTACAAAATTAAATCCCTCAGACATCTCCTAGAGAAGCGGATATGAATTTCTCTTGGACAGTTGTTACGCCTGGCGTAGCTTGTGCTAACCCTATATACCTCATCAAACTCTTTAATTAGATCATCTTTTTCCTTTCCTAGCCATTCAGCCAATATTTCTGCCATCAAATGTTCCAATTCTTCATTTTTGGCTTCCGCCACATTCTGGAATCTTAAATACGCCATTGCTTTGTCCATCTCGAGGTGGATCAGAGAGTCTTCCGTTTCTCTAAGTACATTTTTTTATAAACTTAAAAAAGAAAAAGAAAAGAGATTGATACACCAATTAATAGATGAGAAAGGCATCCCACAACATGAGATTGAGAAGAAAAAGGATATTATATTAAACTATTTCCAAAGATTATATAAAAAAGAAGAAATCAATGAGGATAAAATAAGAACTTATCTGGAGAATACGAATGATAAAACAATAGGGGAAGGAGACAAAGAATTACTAAATAAGGATATTACATGGTCTGAGTTAAAATCTGCAATGGAAAATCAATGTAATAATAAATCCCCTGGTCCAGATGGGATTCCAGTAGAATTATATAAAGCCACATTAGATTTAGTAGGGCCTCTGATGCTGGAAGTGTTTAATGAAGTACTTTCGGCTGCCAAAATGCCAGACTCATGGAGGGAGGCGTTGATTGCGTTAATTCGAAGGAGGATGTGGATGCCAGATATATCAACAATTATAGACCAATCTCACTTTTAAATGCCGATTATAAATTATTTACCTCAATTATTGCGAATAGAGTAAAACAAGTTTTAAATTTATACATTCATGAAGACCAAAATGGTTTCCTTCCATTCCGCCAAATTAAAAACAATTTAAGAACCGTTATTGACGTCTTAGAATATTATGAAGCTCATCCAGAGAAACAATTTACACTCTTGTTTCTAGATGCGGAGAAAGCATTTGATAACTTACATTGGCACTTCTTAATACAAAAATCTATAACATGAATCTGGGCACTAAATTCGAGAATATTATCACAACAATTTACAATACCCAACAAGCCAATATACTAATTAATGGTGAACAAACAGGCCCACTAACATTGAAAAGGGCGTTAGACAGGGTTGCCCTCTCTCACCCTCTTATTTATATTTGCTTTAGAATCATTGTTAACGCGGATAAGACAAAATCCTGAAATTCAAGGGGTTAGGGTCAAGGCAGAGGAATATAAATTACAGGCGTTTGCAGACGATATGGTTTTCTTCCTAGAGGATCCCATGGAGAAAGGACATAATCTAATAAAAGAACTAGAACAATATGGTTCAGTAGCAGGACTAAAGATCAACAGAAATAAGACGAAATTACTGACTAAAAATCTAACAGAGAACCAGAGGAAAGAATTAGAAAAAACCATGGGGATACAGGTAACAAAAAGGTCAAATATTTAGGCATATGGTTAACACCACATAGTAAATCACTCAAAGAGAATAATTATGATAAACTGTTACAGCAAATTAAGAAAGATCTAGAATCCTGGAATAAGTTGCAGCTTTTCTTTACTGGGCAGGATTGCCACAATCAAAATGAACATTTTACCAAAACTCCTTTACTTATTCCAGACAATCCCAATAAAATTACCAAAAATTTTTTTGATGATATAAATAAGGTAACTCTTAAATTTATTTGGCAAGGGAAAAAAGCTAGAATCAGTATTAAGGCCTTACAAGATGCAAAAAGTAGAGGTGGGCTAGCGCTTCCAAACTGGGAATTATATTATTGGGCAGCCAACTTACTATGGTTAAAAGACTGGGTCAATTTACGGAATAAAAGAACTCTAGCCTTGGAAGGGCACGACCTTCAGAGAGGATGGCACGCATTTCTATGGGATGTGGGGAAAACTAAACAGGCGTACTTTCATAGACATCTTATTAGAGATTCACTATTAACTAATTGGAAAAAAATATGTAAAAAACATTATTTAAAAATTCGATTTGGCTTTCAACAATGGAGGCAATGGTTCATCCCAACAATTTGGATATAACAAAAATGACTAAATATAAAGATTTATTAGATCCTTTAGGGAAACTAAGAACTCGACAGGACTTACAGGAACAGGGATTTAAAATTGATCAGTGGTTATATATACAAATCCATAGTAGATACAAACAAGATATCAAAGAGTTTGGAATTTATAGCAAATTACAACACTTAGATAAAATCTTATTAGGATCAAATAAAAAGAATATTTCTAAATTTTATAAATATTTATTGGAGGTAGAATTAGAGCAAGAGATAGTGAAAGGGAACATGATAATGTGGAGTAGGAATATTGGAAGAAGCATTACATTAACAGAATGGGAAAAGATCTGGAATAGAATCATTAAGATTACGAAATCTGCGGCGTACAAAGAAAATATGTATAAAATGTTATATAGATGGCACTTACCCCTTCGAGGTTAGCGAAAATGAACCCAAACTCTAGTCCAAAATGTTGGAAATGTAAAAACATAGAGGGAACCTACTTTCATATGTGGTGGACCTGTAAAGAAGCCCAGAAATACTGGCAAAAATTAGAAAATGGCTGGAGGAGATAACCAAAGATCAAATTGAATACAAACCAGAGTTCTTCCTACTAGGGATCTCTGATAAACATTTTCCTAAAAAGACGAAATACATAATAATTCATATTCTAACTGCGGCCAGATTAGCATTTGCCCAGTGCTGGAAATCATCCGTTTACCTACAGATCAATTGGTCATTCAGAAAATATGTGACTGCGCAGAAATGGACAATTTAACCATAGCTCTTAAAAATAAAGAGTCTTCAGCATTTGATAATAATTGGAATGCATGGTATAATTGGTTATATCAGAGATAAACTGTTTAATGAGCATAAATAAGCATAAATATCCATAAATAAGCGATAAGATGTGTATATTTAAAGTAAGGTAGGAGAATTGGATCTTGTAGACTGTCAAAAAGAATATTTGTCTGGTTTTAACGTATTTTCTTTTTTCTTCCGTCTCTGTTTTTTTGTTTTTTGTTTTTCTCTTTTATACTTCTTCTTCTCCTTTTTCGGTCGCAAGACCGAGCGTTTTTTTTTTTTTTTTTTCCCTCTCTCTTTCTCTTCTTTCTTTCTTCTTTTTCTCTCTCTGTTTCTTATGTAATGTTGTTATGTTATTTTTTTAATTGTAAATTCAATAAAATTTATATGAAAAAAAAAGAAAAATAAGATTTACAGTGCCTTCCTGAAGTAAAAAAAAAATGAAAAACTACTTAAAACACTAAATTGTATGTACTAATTTCAAATTTAAACACTAATTACTTGTTATATTTTTTCAGATACAAAAGCATTAATGCAGCCTTTGGCAATATCTATCCTTCCAAGAAGATGGACAAAGCACTTTGTCCCATTTGCAAGTGCAGTACTTATAGTGGGTGTTTATGTCCCCTGATTTCTTGATGGATGAGCAGCTTTCAGCAGTATTAACGCAAGCTTTGTTTGTTAGACAATGCACCCGCTCTGCAAGGCATTCTGTTCTCAACAAAGACTTCATCATTTATAGTCTATTGGTTGCACAGCTTGCCTTTCTCCTAGTGTTTTGCAAACATCTGTGGCCTGATATCAGTATGATGAAGAAAGCTGTGAGAAGTAGAATAGCTGGCAACCACGCAACCCAAGAAGGAAAGATTATTATTATGGTTCGTTGCACAGTCAACCTGTTATACAGACTGGATTTAGCATTTTTATCCACCTATTGAGACTTTCCCAAGGACCTAGCATAGCATAGGCAGATGTTGATGTTTTATAGTGTTAAAGGTATCAAGCTGTTCTGAGTAAAGCTGCCTTTTGCAATTGACTGAAGGTGAATTTATCAATGTCAAAGATGTTCAAGTGGTGCTCCAATTACATTGGGATTATACCCAAGGCACCTATAACTATTAGTGTTACTGTTGCTTCCTTTCGACACAGTTGTTCTATTTCTATTTGCAGGTCTTTGTGCTTAGTTATCTTCTCCAGTTCTTTCTCTTCTCTTCTGCTGCCTCCCGGTACTGCCATGTCCACTATCCAGATTTTTTTGTCTGTCTTATCAAGTCTGGACTGGGATGTGGGATATATTTGTTTGAATTCTAAATTCCAAGAGCACTCCAGCTAACTTCATTGTGGTCCCATCAGTTCTTGCTTTCAGGCAAGTGGCATTTCTTGTAGATGCTACTTTCTAATGTCGTTGTTTGTAGTCAGTCTGTGTGATCTTCTTGCAGCCGCTAAACAAGTGCTCTTCTATTTCTTCAACTTCTTTGCAGAGGGGGCATTTGCTGTTGTTGCTGTCTTCTCAATTGTAGCTTTGTATGCATTTATTTTTAAAGCTTGGTCTTGTACAGCCAGAGTTAACCCCTCTGTCTCTTTCCTGCTGTTAGCCATTGCCAGGTTTTCTTAGTATCTGTTTTGTTGTTACTTTTTAATGTACTGGCAATATAATATTTTGTCTTCTCGTATCCCTTTTCTATTCTTTGACAATATATTTTACAGGTATTAGCCTTTATTTCCCTTCATATTTGCACACCTTTGTGATACATTCATTTTGTAACACTATCTTTAAACTATTGCCTAATGGCTATATCCAAACTCAAATTTCTCAGAAGTCAAAAGAGAGACCAAATTATATGTATTTTGCTTTTAACAGGTGTCCACCAACAAGATCAATATCCATTAAGATGCAGTCTTTGTTATTTATCCCAAAGTTTATTGTCTTTAGGAAACAAGTCAATGTGTGCCAGAATTGTCATTGTTCAGAGAATTCCTTGTCAGAGTTTAGAAAGCAATAATTGCTTTTTAAGTGGATAAAATAGTCCTCATGGGGCAGGTGACAAACTTGAACAGAATGGGAACTCTCCCAATGTGCTATATTTTAAGGCTCATGTGATTAATTCTCAGTAAGGCTCTTCCTGTCAGATTATTATAAAGGGATTACAAAATAATCACACTTTTTAATGTATTCTCTATTCTCTTCTGTGCATGGATGAAAAAAATTCTGCCAGATCCTGGAACCATTTTTCTGTATGCATGTTCCAGCAATTAAGGATCAAAAGGGCCATACAGTTGATTTGGTCAGGATTTGGGGGGGAAATAACAGATGAAAATAAAAAGAACCAGAGGCAGGATACGCAGTCAAAACATTCTGGTGCTTTAACACAAGGCAGGAAAACTAGGGCATTTTACACTCAATGAAATAAATTGGCTAAATTAAAAAGAATCAGGTTTGAATACAAAGGCTTTCTATGCCCTTGTGTGCTGCTATTGGCTACCCTATTAACTGACACTGTCCTTATTGTCATAGGGTGCTGAGCCAAAATGTGTCTTACTGTATTTGGCTTCAATTTTTTGTTTAGCAACTTGTATAAATTAGCTTTTTTGTTGTTTTTGCAGTCATGGCTTATGCTCAGCCAATCTTATGAAAATGACATATGATTGAAGTAAATGAAATTCTTGTGTGAGAATAAATGAAATGCTTTGGAAATGATTTTGCTAAACATTTTATGGTAGAGATTTTATGATGGATGTTAATAGGTGATGTGACTGAATATAAATTTATGTGTAGTTGATGTGCTGTTGACAGTGAAACTAAATTATTTGTAGTGGGTGTTAATATAATGAATATTTATAATTAGTGTTAACAAAACCAAAGTATTGCGTTTGATTTGATAGATGGAATTAATAGTTTTAAGTTATACATAAATGATGAAAAACTAGAGGAAGTAGGTGAATGTATGGTAGAATGTTTACCAAAGATGGGAAAATGGATGGAGAATGTTTAGGATATTTAAAATAAATACTAGCAGAAAGATAGTGGATGGCATGACTATTGAAAGGAATGAATGTTAGTTAAAAGAAGTAAACATACCATGTCCAAAAATGCTTCTGACCAGTTTGTGAGAGTTGGATTTATCAAGAGAAATATAAAAATTTGTTGAATGGAATGTGAATAGGATACTTAAGATATATGCATGGGTAAAACAAGAAAAGATACTCAGAAATAAATGTATGCTGAATGAAAGTGGATTGCATATAAAAATGAAAGACTAGTACATTGAAGTGATTTGGTCAAGTAAAGAGAATGAATGAAAATTGAATAAGAAAACAAATATGAGAAGGAAGAATGAGTGAATGAATGAATGAATGAATGAATGACTAGATTGAGAAGAAAAGTAAGATGGAGATTGTGTTGTTTGAATGGTATCGGTGAGATCCTTAAAAAGATGGGTGAGAATGTTAAAGAGTGAAAGATAATCTATGAAGCAAGCAGGGATACAGCAGAAATAAGAATAGGTCTCAATGATTAAAAAAGTATGGTGAATGATACTGATGTAAATCGCTATTAACTGTAATATTTTCTTCTTTTGCCTTTATCTGCTTTTTATTTATTTAGTTTAATATTCCTTACTAATTTTCTGTGTTCTTTTTTTGAAAGGGAAAAGTATTCTGGGGATCTACCGGTATGTATCTTTGTTGCCGGTATCTGAATAAACTTTAATTAAGCAAGCCATGTTTTTGCTCAGGTGATGATATCAAAGGAATTACAGCTTGGGGAATCCATAACATCTTATTTATTTGCTTTGATTAGAGTCTAGATCAGATTAGGGGTTCAATATTTTTGCAAGTTTATAGCATCCGTAGCAGTGCCTAAAATCATCTGGTGGTTTCTAATGTATTTAGGAACCACTCATCTTCTCGTAGAGCAACTCATAAAGTGACATAGAGCAATTGATTTAAACAGTTAAAGCAATGCTGGTATGGATAGAATCAGGAAATCAAACGACTGGGGAATACAGTGGAGGTGTTTATTTCTTTCAAACACACTTTCAATGGCAGGACTTAATTTTA